>NC_073745.1:42004419-42230669 GCF_029784135.1 Toxorhynchites rutilus septentrionalis
GAATTTTTTGACTCAAGTGTAACTTTTGAAAAGGTCGTATCGATTTTAGTAAGAGAAATATTTGATAACTTTTGCCGTCTCAACGTATGCATTAATTAGCGTCATTTATTAATACTTAGTTGAGATTTCTTAAGCCGAATAACACGCCTTGAATGTATTCCGAGAGGCCATCTTCTACCTATTACCTTGAATACGCGTGACCACAGTGCAAGTCGAAGGAAATTTCTTTGACGAAAAACACCCGGCATGACAATGTGAGACGCTAACCACTCGGCCACGGGTGCACTATTTGATAATTTATGTCTCAAGAACTATGAGTCGTACCAAAATAGTGTCTCGGAAAGAGTTATGGAGCATTGATATGTAAACGTGTAAAAAATATACTCTGAAAAAAAAAAATAGTACACTTTTTTTATTTACAAAAAAAACTTTGATTTGCAATATCTAAAACACGTATTTGTTATTTTTTTCATATGTAATAGAAATGTAGTAAATTTTAAAAATAAGGCTAAGGTGTTAAAACTATTTTCAACGAACTTTGTGGAACATCGAAATGGCGTGGATTTGAGTTATTTTCTTGGGGGAAACTTTTTGTATGCGGTCCCTATCTACCACACAAAAAAAAATTTTTTTCAAATTGTGTACCGAACACGATTTTTTAAAGCTACTGGTGAAGTTTTATACGATTTTTTATGCGATTTATGCGCGAAAAAGGGTTTGCTTGAACAATATAACTCTTTCTAAGACACTATTTCAGTACGACTTATAGTTTTGAGATATAAAATTATCAGAGATTTCTCTTACTAAAATCGATATGCCCTTTTCAAAAGTTACACTTGACACAAAAAATTCCCAATTGCTGTGGAAAACTCATATTCCTTCCAACCCAAACGGAATACAAACTTTTATTCGAATCAAAAATACTCATGTTTTGTCATTTGTCGATTTCATTGGGTATTGCTCTATATCCGGGGTGGCCAAACGGTAGTCCGCGGTCTACCGGTCGCCCGCGTAGGTTTTCGTAGGATAATGTAACCTCCAAACGCAATGGATTGGACACCCCTTCACCTTATGCCGTGATCATTATATAAGGTGTTTATGCTAACCTTAATAAAACATAATAGTTGTAAGAGTAGATATTTCTTCATAATTTTTTCCGTTCTAATATTTTATTTCAATTTGCTAGTTATTTTATATAGACACATCCAGTTTCTCAACCATAACTTGAAATAAAGCAAAAAAATTATAACTAGGAATAATTTCAACGATGTTTTCTCCAGGCATATCATTTATTAAATGACCAATTCAAAATGCTGGAAACATCTGGCATAAAGTTTCGAAAATAAAAAAAAACTATATTTTTGGAGAAAACTTCGCCTTTGAAATCTGCGAATGCGAAATTTTAATGTAGTATAGTTATTTTTATGAGTAATGTGAATTAATTTTGTATATTTCTTTCGAAAAATAAAGTTATAAATAGAACAACAGTGATAAATGAGAAACTAGAAAATTCTAAAATTAAATATTGGGTCGTATCATACACTCGACAAGCAATTGAGAGGATAGAGTACGAGGTCAAAAATGTTAAGTGATTGTTGACATGATGTAACTTCGTGAAAAATCAACGCATATAGATGGATGAAAGCTCCATCTTTGAGGTGGTAGAATATTTTATGTACATATTTTTATCTATGTAGGTGAAGCGGACAACAAATCGGGAAGATATAAAAAATCGATTTGTTTTCGTTTCTTTCAAAGATTTTGTTAGCAAATCGAATGGCAGTTTTTAACACTCCAATAAATTCTGTACAAGGGTTATTTTTTACTTTGTCGAAAAAAAACCATTTGAATTTTTCGAATCGATTTCAAAAAAGTGCCACAAACAGTTTTTTTGTAGTGTTTTAGGCAATCAACTTAAATTTTGGAAATATTGCAGTAAGTTCGAATGTTTGCAGGCAATGGTTTAGCATAATGTATCCTATAAACCTCTGTGAATAGTTCATATTGATACGCTCAGCCGATTTTTAAAAGCTTGGATTAAATTAGATGAGGACTTCATCGCAAATTATACCAGAAATACAGAACGAACGGCTTTCACCCAGAATGTACGATTCGTTACTTTCGTTCGAGATCTTTTGTTTTTTTCTGTTTTTCCAAAGATTTTGTGGATCAACACAATTTTTTGCTAACCAACTGAATAGAAAATCCTATTAATCTTATCAACTAGCTATCACTTGGTTTCTAGAAAGTTCCTGTAAGAACTTCCAATACAGAGTTATTTCTGTTTGAATAAAAAAAATACCCTGTCGTCATTGACGATGAATAATAAATCAATCGAATTGAATTGAATAGTCGATCCTATCCTTATAACTATCACACAGAGCAAATTTTTGTATATTGTAAATCGATAGAATGCTATCAATTCTATCGATTTACAATATACAAAAATTTGCTCTGTGTGATAGTTATAAGGATAGGATCGACTATTCAATTCAATTTACATAACAGGGGTCAATATTTCCATAAATATTCCTCTTATACCTCTAGGTAATTGCAGTATATAAACCATTTTGGGTGTATTTTTATTTCATTAAAAATGTATTATATCTAGTAATCGATAATTATTTTTATTTTATAGAAACATTCCTTATTGAATATTCATTAGTATGACCTATGTTTTTCCATTATTTGACCCTCCTATACTCGAGCATCAATTGTTTCGAGGAGGCTGAAAAAAATTACTATTAAAACTGAATGAAGTAGAAGAAAAAAATATTTTTTTAAGTTTTTTCATTCAATTATATCTTTTTTTCTACTTTAAATAAATACCAATAATGCATAAAAATACACAATAGCAATAATACAAAAACACGCACAGTCTATGACACCGTGCGCGAGTATAGGAGTTATGATTTTGTGCGCGAGTACAGGAAGGTTAAAACTTTCTTTTATCGTCTAGTACTACATTCGATTTCTGATGGTTTTTTAACACAGTCAACGTTGGTAGACCTCAGCCTAACATTTGGGCAATTAGTCGCCCGCAATGCCCAAAAGTTTGGCCACCCCTGCTCTAAAGGGTGTGTCACATCAAATTGCATCACGGAAAAAACGCTGTAGAAATTTAATTTTTAGGAATTATATCTTCAGCTTTCGCTTATAATCAGATAAGAGTGTATAGATCACGTTGGCCATGCTTCACTGTCAATTTTTCGTAAATTTGGAAAAATGTCGTCGAACGAAAAAGAGCGTCGTGAATTAATCCTGTGCACTCATTTCGAGAATCCGGAGTTGTCACATCGGGACATCGGTAAGATGCTGGGAATCGTCCAATCCACGGTCAGCAGAGTACTAAAACGATACTTCGAGAACCTAACCATCGACCGGAAGGTGAAGAACGGCAAAAATGGATGCTCCGTCAGTGAAAAAGATCACAAGCGCGTAGTTAAGCAGTTTAGACGTGATCCGAGAAGTTCGGTCCGGGATGTCGCCAATAAGCTGAATTTGGCAAGTGCATTCGTCCAGCGGACCAAGCAGCGGGAGGGCCTGCGTACATACAAGGTTCAGAAGGCTCCTAACCGCGACGAAAGGCAAAACATGGTGAGGAAGACGCGAGCCCGGAAGCTGTACACCGAAATGCTGACGAAGCCGCATTGCCTGGTAATGGACGACGAAACCTACGTCAAAGCGGACTTTCGTCAGCTGCCGGGCCTGTTGTTCTTCTCCGCAGAGGACAAATTCAGCGTTCCGGAGGAGATTCGCAAGCAGAAACTATCCAAGTTTGCCAAAAAGTTCATGGTGTGGCAAGCGATCTGCTCTTGCGGAAAGCGGAGCGCCCCCTTCGTGATGACCGGCACGGTAAACGGGCAGGTTTACCTTAAGGAGTGCCTACAGAAGCGCTTACTACCACTATTGAAACAGCACGAGGGCCCGACCATCTTCTGGCCGGATCTCGCTTCGTGCCACTATTCAAAGGACGTGTTGGAGTGGTACTAAGCCAACGGGGTCACGTTCGTGCCGAAGGAAATGAACCCGCCCAACGCGCCGGAGCTTCGCCCAATAGAGAAATATTGGGCGATTATGAAGCAGGCCCTCCGGAAGAACCCAAAAGTTGTCAAATCGGAGGCGGACTTCAAGAGAAAATGGATTTCTGTTCAAAAAAAACTACAACCTGACGTTGTACAGAACCTTATGGACGGGGTAAAGAGGAAGGTGCGAGCATACGGGCTTGGGCTCGAAGTATGAATAAAAAGAAAATGCCAAAAGTTGTTTAATAGTTTTTATTTTACTGTCTAAAATTTTCAAAAGGATCGGTCTACTGGGCGAATTTCTACAGCGTTTTTTCCGTGATGCGATTTGATGTGACACACCCTTTATATGGAGAAAGTATGCACTGTTAAAAAAAAGATTTTTATTTTATTGCGAAATTAAATCTTAAAACTAAATTTTCTCAAAAGTATGTGTTTTTGAATTTTCTTATTCTTTGATATGTTACAGCGGACATTTTTTTCACCATGCGCCAATATGAAAAAAATGGACAAAAAAGCTACATATATATTGTGGATTTTTGAAAACTGTTGGAATGATTCTTATAAATGGTGGATTTTATGAAAATATGCACGATTTACATTAAAAAAGGTGCACGGCAAAAATTTTGCTAATCGCTACGTTCCCGTGATACAGTGATTTTAAAATAAAATTTACTGAAAATCACCAGTTTTTGGTCGCGTTCAGATGTGTTTTGAGTTTATTCAAAAAAGCAAATTTTTCCCTGAAAGTATTTTATTTCAAGTTTTTATACAATGATAGAAAGTCGCATTTTATTACAGATTTTCTATTGTTTCATGATGCCTACAATTTTTTTTACTATCATCACAGTTTAAAAATTGCCTAACGTCTATTTTTATATTCTAACTGGAATAAATGAATGGTATTTTTGTGTTCTTTAAATAGTAATCGCTTTCGAATATTGTTCATTAAGCTGTTACTTGGTATTTTCATACTCTGTTGTACTGTCGTTCTACGCATAGTTGTCCCATGTTCCAAAAACAGCAACTGAGAAAAACGCAATCAAATTTTTCTCGCACATTTGTCTACCAAAAGCTCTAAGCATTTCAATTTAGCAATACATCGGGTTTTTTATAAGCACTATACTATTGTTTAATGAAATGTGATGAGATCCCCTCACTGAATCAATCATGCTTGATTACGGGTTCTGTAATGCGGGGGACTGTAATGCCTAGAATATCAACATGGGACACTTGAACTTGATGTTTTTTTTTTATATACTGGGAACAAACAATAATTCTTTTGTGTTTATTATGCAAGATTATGCATAGAAACATCGTTTTATGAAGAAATGAGTGATCTGCAACACCTTCGCAGAATATAAATCTCATTGTTATAAGGTATTCGCTAACAAGGTATACACGTGTTCGGGTAAACTTTTTGTTATTTGTTTGAAAATTAGTTCGTTCTTCCAAACCAGAAATGTGTGCATTAGCCCTGCTGAAAATGTGACATGAAATTTTTGTATTTGAACCGATTTATTCGATACGGATCTACGAAAAATATATATTGGGACAGTTATGAATAGAATATCAACATGGGACAATTGAGCTTGATGTTGTTGGGAACTGGGAAGCTGGGAACAAACTATATGTTTTTTGTGTTTCTCCGTAAGATTATGCATAAAAACAACGTTTTATGAAGAAAAGCGAAAATCGTCAAAAAGTAACATGGGACAACTATGCGTAGAACGGCAGTGTAGTTGAATAGGAAAAGAAAATTTGGGTTAGCTGCTTCTCCTTTTTTTTGATTTTTGAATTTTTGATGGGATGTTTACATTCTTTAGCTAGACTAGCCGTTGTAGCCATGCGTTTTATTGTTCCTCCTAAGGCATCGCAGGGTCCTTCGCCATGCGATGTTGCAAAAAATGCATTTCAACATCTATATCATAGTTATTCTTGAATTGGCAAAGACTGGAGAAGTTCTTTCTATTTTTATATTGTGACGCAGCTCCATCGGACACGAAATATTTTTTATTCAAATTCAAGTTTTTTTTCTTGACGTATAAAATCAATCATGTATGAGATAAATATGTTAACGGATATAGAATCATGATGCAAATCTTTGGAAACTACTATTTAAACTTAAATGATTGAGCATGCCTTTTTTCTTGAAATAAATTTCAAATGGATGAATAGTTGCTTGCTGCCCAATTCCAGTGTTGACTTTCAACTTTATCCTGTAGTACAAAAGTGTAATTTTCTGAAAAACCACATATGACAACAATTTCTCCTACCCGCAAGGTTTTTTATATTTCAAAAAGGAGACTGCTTTCTTTTAATGAAATCATGTGGTATCAATTTTCCTAACTTTTGAATGAAAAAGGAAACAAACTCCTACTTCTGTTTTGTGAAAGTTTCTATATCAAATCTGTGACCTATTGTTCAAAAATAATTTCATCAACATATTTTCCATCCATTTCTTTTAGTAAACTTTTTTCTAAGGAGATTGCATCAATTCAATTTTCATATCGGCGTAAAAACAATCTACTGCTGCATTTTCACGAGTCAAACTATTTGAAAACACCTTTAGTTCATGATGTAAGCCGTATTCTGTGGGTTATGATATTCAAATTTTCGTGAATGGTACATACACTTACGTTCTGATTTCCCGAGCTAGTTAAAGGTTTACACTTTTTAGGCCGGAGTTGAGCAAAGGATGAAATCCGATTCCAGTGTTCAATTCCTTGAATCAGTTGTACGCCTCGCGCAATATGGTAGACATAAGCTTTTTTTTGAACGGATTGGCGTTTTTCTGTTCTTCCTAATTGTTACACAATCACGCTGACCAGGGTATTTTCAACCAGTGCACTGGCTACCCTTGGACCAAAAGTAGAATGCACGTCGCTTTCAATCAGTAATCTTTTTGCTTCCATTACCGTGTATAAAGTTATATTAAACTAGCTGACCCGGCAACCTTCTTCCCGCCCAAAATTTGTTTTTTGTTATCAATATCTTCAAACATTCACGTTTTCTTACTAAGCGCAAGTTCATGAGTCCAATCGCAGAGCTGTTCATTCATTGATCTTCTAATCGACCCCATTGAATTTATCTTTTATTATAAAATTCCTAGTACTTCTATCAAAACTCATCATTATAATATCAGATTATTTTCAGACACAATTCTCGTTCAAGATTTTTCAACCACTTGCAAATAACATATTTCTCCGTTACATGGAATAAATGTTTGATACAGAAAACATGATAGAATAAAGATAGACCCCTCCCCTCTTCTCCCCTTAGAAAGGAGGGAGGAGTGTCTATGCACCATAGAAACTTTTCGTGCCCCCTAAAGTCTTCACATGCCAAATTTGGCTCCATTTGCTTGATTAGTTTTCGAGTTATGCAAAAATTTGTTTATCATTGGTATCACAGCTCACCCTATAAGAGGGGGAGGAGTATTGGACTACCAAAGAAACATTTATTGCATCCTAAAACCTCCATATGCCAAATTTAATAAATGCAGAAATTTGTGTTTCATTTGTATGGCAGCCCCCCCTTAGAGAGGGTGGTGGAGTTACTAACTACCGTGAAAACATTTATTGCACCCTAAAACCTCCATATACCTAATTTAGTTTCGTTTTCTTGATTAATTCTCGAGTAATGCAGAAATTTGTCTTTCATTTGTATGGCAGCCCCTCCTCTAGAGAGGGGGGTGAAGTGTCTAACCACCGTAAAAACATTTATTGCACCCTAAAACCTCCACATGCCAAATCTGGTTTCATTTGCTTGATTAATTCTCGAGTAACGCAGAGAGGGGGAGGGGTCTCAAACTATCATGAAAACCTTCCCCGGCCTTAAAACCCCTACATACCAATTTTCATGTCGACCGGTTCAGTAGTTTCCGAGTCTATAAGAATCAGACAGACAGACAGGCAGACAGACAGAAATCCATTTATGTATATATAGATGTTGTTTTTATTTTCTCGCCTGTCCATGACAGTCAAGAGTTGAAATTGCTCAGCCCTTTTAGTCCCTTCTCTTGTAAACATTTCTTTGAGCTGCTCAATTATTTCATACAATTCGCTGTTTCTATTTTCATCAAATTTATCTTCCGTATTTAGAGTAAAGGTGTATTTTCTAATGCTGTTGACTATCTCGTGATATTTCTTCATGACATAGTAAGCAGAACTAATTTTTGTCTTATCGATTGGCGCTACGAGTATACTTGAGATTGATTCTTTGAAAATATCAATATTAACTATTTGAATGTATTCAGGATGCTTCTACACCCAAAGTTAATTTTTAGCATATGTTCTGGCATCCCGATTTATTACATTAAATGAGCTGAAAGATAACATAAAATGTTCTACTCCCCAATACATGTATATCATTATTATAATATATATGTTAGAGCCAACATGAGGGAGCGAAACAAGAGACACATTTTAATGAAATCATATGAAAGCTTTTCGTATAGTTTGCCAAATACACGGCCCAGACAGAAAAAGATATATTCTCGTTCATGTTCTTCTTTATCGTATTAGAAAACACCTTCCAACTTTATTTTATGATGAGGTGTAATATTATCACGCTCCTTTATAATAGCGCTGGCATCTACAGGGTGGGCCATTTAAAGTGGAAGCATCTGGCAACCCCATAACTTTTGACAGAGATGTCAGATTAACAAATGTCATACCGCGTTGGAAACGTCATTTCAGTACAATTTTAATGGAACAATACACACCTAAACAACGCGCTGAAGTTGTTCAGCTGTACATTCAAAATAACTTCTCAATTGTGTTAACTAAACGTGCGTGGAAAAATAAAAATAAAGTTAAAACATCCCCTGGAGACAACACTATACGTCGATTATATGCCAAATTTATATCGTCTGGTAGTGTTGGTAACGCCAGTCATCTGTCCAGACAACGACCAAGACGTTTCGACGAGAATATTGATGCCGTTCGAGCCAGTGTTGCAGAGACTCCATCGACATCAGGACGCCATCGTTCGCAAGAGTTAGGCATCTTTTTATTGCCATTTGTTCGTGAAAATGAATTGGACAATTACTGGTTCCAACAGGACGGCGCTACATGCCATACAGCGGCTGCCACGACCAAATTATTGCGCGAAATGTTCCCCGGAAGATTAATATCGAAAAACGGCGATTATGACTGGCCACCGAGATCACCTGATTTGACGCCTCCTGACTTTTTTTTATGGGGATATTTAAAATCCAAGGTATACACTGGTAAACCAAGGACCCTGGCTGCGCTGAAAGACAATATCCGACAAGAAATTGCTGCCATATCGGCCGAAACATTGGGCAAAGTGATGGAAAATGCCGAAAAAAGGACACATTTTGCGGTCAAGGCCAGAGGCGGTCATTTACGAGATATCATAATCAAAAAGTAGTTAGAACAAATCTCCTTGGACCAAAATAAATAAATTTAAAAAAAAAATTAAAATTTTAAGCTTTTTAATAGCTTTTTAATATTTTTTTATTTGCGCATTTGACTCTCATGCACAGGAAAAGGCATCTTTTCTGCCAAAGATGACATGTTTTCTGCCAACGCTAGTTTGGGTGTTTGCTCGTTAGCTATCTATTACTTGCTTGTGTCTTTGCTGCATCAATATTGTTTTATATACCAACATGAAACAACTATTAGGTACGTTTCTGTCTGACCACAAAAATATACCAACGCATATACTTGTAGAAAACATCAGGTATGTTTGTGTCGGGCAACTGGGGAATGTTACTCCTCTACTCATCAAGTTATTATTTTCGACCAGAACATATTTAATTATCTTAAATCGATCTAAATATATTTCACAAATTGATTGCATTTTATTCGTGATTTTATTATTTTATAAACTTATAATATGTTCCATCAGTTTTTTTTTTCATATAGTTCCACTTTGCAATAAGTACATTAAAGATTTTCTTGTCTTTCACTTATTTAATTAGGCTCAAATAGAAAAAGAATCAAAAGATTAGTTTCTGAGAAAATTCTCCTCGAAAAATTAAAAAAATAATTGTGTTTGTGTTAGGCAAGTCCCAAAAATAACCTAAATCATTGCGGAAGACACCAAGTCAATTGGACCAACCGTTTCTGAGTGATATTTTTTTTTGTAATTTTCAAACAATCTTTGCTTAGGCAAACCGATGTTGCCAATTGTCATTTTTGGTCATAAAGAATGTGTCTGCAAAATTTGAGCCACATCGAAATATACAAAAATAAAATTTATGAAAAAAATCGTCATTTGCGGTGGAACAGCTCATATGTCGATTAAAAGATTAAAAGAATATTGACCAATTTTGGAAACGATTCTGTTTCAATTTATTGTTTCAGGGTTACTTGCAAACGCCTAAAACCAGGTGAACCACAGAAAAAATATAACACTTGATTGGATTCTCCAGTCAGACGTTGCTCCCAAACACACATATTTTGGATGATTGAGAAATGATTTGTTATCCACATCTTCACTGCGTTCACTGCGAGAGATCTTCACCGGAAATAAATATCCATCAATCAACATTTATTACACTTCGAGCATCATGTGTCTTTAACACCCGCGTCAATGTTGAATACCGCTGTGTTCGTTAATCAAATCTCAGCCTCTAACGGTGAACTTTTTGTGGAACACCAGTAACGCACAGAAATTTTGTTTTAGTACCTTTGTCATTGTGAGTTATTTGAAAAAAGATATAAAAAAGATTAGTGCAAATTGAGCGACGAAACTAGGCCAATCTCCTAATTTCCACAATTCGCACTCATTCTCGTGATTATCATAGACCAGCAGAGCTCGTCACATTCAGTGGCTGTTACCTTTTTTTCATCCAAAACCTAATTGTCAATCGCCTCCAAACCTAGCCGAGGTTTTCATTACCATATGAAAACAGAACGGCTCGTGTTGAATAATGGTTCATTCTCGTTTTCGCTTTTTTTAAAAGCTTATCGCTCTACGTCAGTTTCATCCGTGCAATGTTTGCAGACAATTTAGACAACAATGAGTGTGACGATGGCGGGCTGAGATTGTGCAGTCATTCCGGAGGAAAAAAAAAGTCACAGGAGGGTTGTGTCCGAGACACGACCGCATAGTTGACGTAGGATTCCGTTAGCCTATCTGTTGTTTGTTTGAAGAATTACATCGTTAAACTCTTTGATAATGATTTGGTGGCTCTGAAAAAGGCAATTTTATTTGGTTGTTGGGTATTGTTTGTTCACTCCACCAGTGTTTATGGAGTGATGATGACAGAAGTATGGTAAACAGTCGTTGGGCGGTGCGTATTAGATAGAAGATGCCGAAGTGGATAGAGATATGATGAAAACCGCCCTCTTTGACCCTAGACGAGATGCCTTCTGTATTATGTATGAATGAAATAAAGAAAAAAAAAACTCACCGATGTAATATAAGAAAATTACCAATACCAAACACAATTATCATTTTTCTCATCAGTAAAAACATGTAACTTTGATATAGAGAAAACATATTAGAAATGGAAAAGGTAATTTTGTTTTATAATTTCTACTTTCTGAGTGTTTGTTCAACCCAATACGAATTTTAATTGGATAATCGGATAAAAAACAACACCTATGACTATATGTAGAGCATATAGGAAATCACTTTTTTAAATATTTCTTCACTTTTCCAATTTTTTCTTGCCGCATGAACTTTCCTTGGTTGAAAACGAACACAACAAAATAGACAGCTTAAACCAAAAAAACCCGTTCTCGAGTGGGAACACACCTTGGTTTTCATTTATGAAAATTGAAATAAATCGTTTCATATATCAAGTCATTTTTAACACAACTGCTACCATATACAATTTCACAATTACACTTGTGCTAAATTTTTCACAATACACGATCGATCACTGATATGAAATTTCACGAAGCAACCAACATTAAAGTTACAAATTTAAATTTTATTTGCTAGAATTCATCGTATCACTCACCCTATTTGCAATGACGATTTCCCTAGGGCACCTTGGTTTCGATGTCTCTGTTAGGGAATACATTTCAGTAGGAACAAAAGCTCCCCCTACTTTCATGTATTTGCAATGTCGATTTCCCCCAGGCAGCTTGATTCTGATGTCTCTGTTAGGGACCCGTCGCATGTATCGTCAATTTCGACCAATTAGAAGTGGATATTTCCGTTAGGATAGGGGTTGAGATTTTTCAATTGTTCGATAGTTAGTTTCATGACATATATTATTTTATTCAATATAAAAAATTGTTATGGAATGTCAAAATCGATTGACGCAAAAATTTCATCAATCCATCATTAAATGACTGAGCAATCGGCGTTTGAAATTGGACAATTTTTCACAATGTGCTCGATTTTCGACTTTCAATTTGTACCCCAATATGTTCCCGAAAGACGTAATCCTACGTCAAAATGATATTCCGCTGAGAAGAGAAAAGGTACATGCTGGTGGTCAGGTACTACGAGATACTCCCATGCTCCGGGCGTTCATCGGCTAGCCTCCGGGGAAATCTTATCCACTGCATCGGGAGGAACAGGCATTGTCCAGAGACATATCCATGCATTTTTAACAATCTGTCAACATACTGCACGACAGTAGTCATAGTGGAGTGGTGGAGAATTGACAAGTGTTGCTCTCGCCTACATTTTTTTTCTCATGACTCAATCGCTTCCAAGCAAGCAGCGGATAAACTCAACCAACCATTACAGCCTAACGTGACACATTTTCACGTATAAATCACACAATTTTCAGTGAATAAACGACGTCATTGTAAACTTGATGAAATTCCCTGAAATCATCATCAGTTGGAGAGTATGTTATAGCTGAGTCAGTTTGTTGCCAGTCAAATACTTTTATGATGAAACTCCTCACTTTCAGCGTTTTGTTTAATTTCGTTTCAATCATACAAATGACCTCTGTCCTATGATGTGATAAGCTTTATATGTTTTATAAAACCGCTTCTGTATACTGTATATTGTATAATGTTTGTTCTTTGGCAGTATGTTAGGTATATTGATTTATACAATGCATTCAAATGGCTAATTTACAGAAATAACCAGCTGAAATGAAAATATGAGATTCGTTAACCTCATACTTTAAAACATAATTTTGAAAAGGTTGCAAAAATCGTGTAAATATCGGAATGACTCTTGGGAAGTATCAACGCCCCTTGCAGAAAAAAAACAGTTTACAATACGTCAATTTTACAATATCTTACTACTTTCAATGTTATTTTAAATCGGCAGTTCCCCCTTCCAAGAAATCATCAACTCCATGGTGGTTTGGAACTTTGTGACAAGTTATGCTTACCCTGAGGGCTAACATGATAAAGTAAGGCAAATGAAACTTCTCTAAATACATATTATTACATTATTACATAAAATGAACCTAAAAATAACAGAAAATGCGCTATTCCCCCATACTGGTATATCATTTATACAATATATATACTATAGCAATATAAGAGCAATATGAGAGAGCAAAACAAGAAACACATTGCAGAGAAGCACGCATTAAAGGTTTTCGCATACTCTGCCACAAACACGGCCCAGACCGAGAAATATATAGATTCTGAGTATGCTCTCCTTTTTACTCTTTGAAAACACTTTCCAACGCCATCTTTTAATGAGGTGTACCAGTGGCTATGAGGATAGCGTAGTCGTGTGAAACAGTCTTGCATTTCAGATGGCCTTGGTTCGATCCCATTGACATTGTTTGGATTTTTTTTGGGTACAATCCCAAAAGAGAGGAAAAAATAAAAAAAGAGATGCCTGCACCCATACATACAAACAAAGCAAACAAGCTTTTGAAACAGATGCTTTTATTGGCTCATTTCACCCTTCAGGACACGAAAAAGCATTTTTTTTGCCGAATATGAAAATGTTTTCTGCAAACACAAGTTTGGGTGTAGAAAATTCTACGATAAAATTTTGAATTTCAATTCATTAAGCGTTTTTTAGACCTTTTTGGCGTAGGACTATATTTTCTGGGAAAACTGAGGTTTTGAAAAAAAAAACAATTCCAAAAACTAGAATTTGGTCGCGTCCCGAAAATTGTTATTGCTTACTCATTTCCTGGAAGATTTATGAAAATTTTGCTACAAACGATTTGGACACACCCTAACATTCTGTTGCAATATAGAAAATTATATATTTTTTCAATAGTTACTCTGTTAAAATAACATTCTATCCGTGTCATCTATAACGAACAACTTCTGTAGCGGCGATTAACAACTGCGAATCAGTCGCATGTAATTCGCTCGCTTGAAATGAAGAAATGACAAGAAAAAACATTGCAACACACCACTCATTTTCAACTTATTGCAACGGATGTTATTTGCGGTTAGATGCATTCACAAAATTGTCGAATCAACAGATTTTCAGATTTTTTCGAACCCTCCATTTAGCGAGTAACTAATATAGTGGTGAGACACAATTTTTACATACCAATACCATAGGCGAAAACAATCATCACTAAGCATTGTGCATCATCATACCCAAGCGAAAAAAGAATAACAAGTGAGGGCAATAATATGTACCTCGGCTCTGCGAACGAAATGCAAAGTTTAAAGATTCTTTAATACAAAAATCTATTCATGGCAAACATTCTGTTGATGCCCTGGAACTGTGCAAATCAGACACGAAAATCGATTATTCTTGTAATTTTTGCTTCGCTTTTACAGCGAGATATAAAATACCATAAAATAGATGTCATTTACGATTTTCATTCTAATTAGCTTGCACCAGCCAATGGGAACCCAACAGAATTTTTATTTTGATCTTCTAATTGCTTGTGTGTGAGCGTGTTTTAATGTTTATACGTGTGAGTGTGCGTGTCGACACGTTCTTTGTCATACGTTCACAGGCCATTTAGCTGGAAATAAACAATTCAACGGGCGATTTAAAGGTTCGTTTCATGCCTCATGGACTTCGGGGGGTGGAATGCAATCGGCTCATAATTGTCGTATTCGTAAGTAATTCACTGCGTAAAATGTTTTACTCGAGAGTTTAATCTGAAATTTCGTTTCATTCTAAAATAATTTCTTAAGGAATTCTTAAGGAAATCAGATAAGAAGGGAAATCAAAATTGCGTGCAATAATTCTTTAGATCAAATCCAAGACTTCCAGTCAGTGTGATAAAGATAAGGGTGATGTAGATGGTGAAATGGGTTAGTGAGATCTCTACTATTCCGCAATTGCATCCATGTAAAAACACTACCTTCAGTGAGTTTTCTCATGTGGCAGTAGCAGTGTGCAGTGAATACTTGAGGATTCACATCCAGAAAGACAAATAAAAGCTGTTACGACTCACCGCCAGCAATGTTCCTGTTTCCTCCAGTTCAATTCTTACAATCTGCTTGAACGCTCTTCAGAGCAATCACTTGGAGCATTAAAAGAGAACTTAATTCAAAAGCAATTATTCCCATCAATCACAGTCCTACGTCAAGCTCCCGTCCATGACACAAACACAGACACAGACTATTCTACTTTTTTGATCGTTTGTTTACTATAGGTGTGATTGTTTGTATAATATACAAAATTACATACACAAAAAAAATTGGATGGCGAATTAGGATTTATTGTTCTAATATTGAAACAATAGGGTAACCATAATTATTCCAAATTTCAAATTTCAGATTTTTTCCAAATTTCAGATCAATTATTCAACAGGAACGGGGTCAATTTTCTATTAGTGTTGAACGACCCTACAAACATTCAAACATACATAGAAACAGGTCAAGCTGAATAAAACCACTTAAAAAGTAATTAGTTGTTTGGGGACTGCGGCCATCTTGGAATTGGATTTTTCATTATCTGCTATGTTCTGCTAGTCGAGAACTTTCTTTTGATACCCATATTGATGGGGTTCTGAGAAAATATTTAATCCACTATTTTGTAGTGGGCGCCATCTTAGATTTGTTTTCGTCATAAATAACTGTATTCTACTAGTCAATCCCTTTCATATGATACCCATATTGATGGGGTTTTGAAAAACATATATATGGCGCCATTTTGTGGTGGCTATTTTGGATTTGAATTTTTCATAAATAACTGTGTTCTACTAGTCACTTTCATTTGATACCCATATTAGCTATTCAAATTTCCGAAAATCAAAAATTAAACACTCCGGATAATCGAGTCCGACCTGTATTGAGTTGTCTGGAAAGCTCAAGTCGATTTTTTGGGGAAACAAAAGCATAATTTTTTATGGGCATACATTAGAGTGCCAATGAAAATGGCCATTTCGAATTGAGGACATTTGGCATCAATTTTTTTTTCGAAAACCCCCATTTCCTTTACTCCCCCCCTTCTGTGATTTTTGAGTTTTCGAAAAACTCAAACTTTTGACGGCTCTGCGACACTAGTAAATGTAGTCCGATTGAGCTGATATTTTGCATAGGCTAGTTTTTCGTGAGAATCAAAATTTTTAATCAAGTTCCCTTTCAAAATTCGAAGGTTATTTTTTTGCACTCTAGTAGACATACATTTATTCAATTTTATATGCACAGTTTTGTTTCACAATCTTTCGCCATCTTACACGCAGCTTAAAAAAACTATCCTCCTAGAATATGTTTGCTTTCTCGTCGAACACTATTCAAGGTATTTTGTATGCTGTCCATAGAGTCAAAGATCTTGCCCTTAAGTGAATTTTGCAGGAGCCTGAATCTGTGATAATCTGTAGGTGCAATTTACGGTTAGTTTAGCTGATGGGATAGCACATCCCAGCCAGACTTTAGAATTTTCCGTAGCATTCATAAAGCGAGTCGTTTCTTAAACGCAATGGAGATGCAATTGATTTAAGGTTTTTCGGTCAAATGGTACGAAACTGCCACAAATGGTTCCTGCCACTTCATTTCTTCATCAGAATCAACTCTTCTTCCGAAAGCGACTTATTTGGATGATTTCCTGTGATTCGAGAATAATAAATGGATTCAGCTTCGAGATCAGTTGTGAAAGATTATGCAAGGATACCACATTTTTTCAAATACCAGCAATTCAAATTTTGAACCGTATAAGAATATTACATATTTTGCATAAAAAATCTGCTAAATGTAAATCTAAAGTAAGATTCTGGAGTGAGAGGAAAAAAACTCATTTTTCATTTATTCAATTCGCGAAATTAATAAATTTATTTCCAATATTGTGAGATGAAAATCGCAAATGGATTAGCAAATGGATTAGCAAGTGGAATAAATACACATTTAGAAATAAAAATTAAAAGTAACAATTTACTTTCCCGAATGTGTATTCTACTTAATAGAGGAACACGTTTTTTTCGCAAATGATGACAAATATTAAACATAAACTGTATCGAATAATAATGTTATATTATAATGATGAATAAAGCAGAAAATGTATAGGCAAGTGGTTAAGTAAGAGTCAAGACTACGAGTTAGAGACGTTTAAAGCATCAAGTTATTATTTGAATTCAAAATACAGGTCGGACTCGATTATCCGGAGTATTGATTTTTTTTTCACTCCGGATTAACGAATCCTCCGGATAATCGAGTCAAAACATTTTTTTATTTGTTTTTTTGCATGTATTTTTTGTTTTTTGAAAATAGAAGAGGAATTTGATTTTTGATTCATCCCCTTAAAGTCAGAAAACACGTTTCTCACATGAAAAAAAATAATTTATCCAGATTCTCTCAAGAGGTGATAGACGATCATATTTGATGAAAAAAATGGGTGGGTTTTATCTATGATATAACCGCAAGGTTGACGTGGGACTACCTTAGCATAGCAATCACTTGTTTGTATTGATTACATTCTTGATTGAATGAAACAATTTCCGAATTCAATTGAATTCAATATATTTGCTTTGTGAGTAAAAAGATTGAACATGTATGGTCAATTCATGCATTGTGATAGATTATGTTCTTCGTTACAAGTAAATTAAATGACAGTCCTTTTACGGACGAAATATAAGTACGGGAAAATAATTAAACGATTATTTTATTTTACATTTGCCTCTGAAGTTTGCATCTCTCAAGTGTACGCACTTCTCGAACCGCAAGTTTGCTTGAAACCTGAAAGTTCATTCGCCTCTAGTGTCTGCACCATTTTTCCAGGTTCCTAAGTTTAGAAGACCATGTTAGGGAAACACATAGGCAAGCGAGTGCAAAAGTACTCGCAGTTTGCATTTATTTGCAAAGCCGATTTCCCCAGAAACCTTGGATTTGAAGTCTGTGTTAGGCAAACACAATTCAGTCGAAACAAAAATGATCCCGACTTGCATGTATTTGCAATGCCGATTTCCCCAGAAACCTTGGTTCTGAAGTCTGTGTTAGGGAAAAATATTTCAGTCGGAACAAAAAAGCTCCCCGACCTGCATGAATTTGTAATGCCAATTTCCCCAGACACCTAGATTCTGAAGTCTATTTCAGTCGGAAAAAAATGTCCCCGACTTGCATGAATTTGCAATGTCAATTTCCCGACGCTCCATGGATTTGAAGTCTGTGTTAAGTAAACACATTTCAGTCGGAACAAAAATACCCCCGACTTGCATGAATTTGCAATGCCGATTTCCTCCAGGCTTGGTTTTGAAGTCTGTGTTAGGGAACACATTTCGGTAAGAACGAAAACCCCCCTACTTTCATGTATTTGCAATGTCGATTTTCCCAAGATTGCTTAGTTTTGATGGCTGTGTTGGGGAACCCGAAATCGGACCGATCGAAACGAGGCAGTTAGGACGTTTAAATAACGCTTAATATTTTACAGTTATTATATTGTTTATCTAATGAAAAATAACATTTTATTAATTTCAATAGATGCGTAGAAATATTCCCTTTCAATTGATGCAAACATCTTTCCGATCCAGTAAGAAATGTTCGAGTTATAAGCATTCGAAATCTTTCATTTTTTCCTGCATGTTCTGTGTTTAGGTTTTCATTTTACCCCCCATATATTCCGGTTAGACGTAGTCCCACGTCAAAAATCCTCCTACGCATATGTTCGAATTTCAACAATGAGAGAGTTGCAGAACTTTTTTTTTTGTTTCGGACTATGTTGCTTCAAACTGGCTCTACATTAAAAAGTACGATACGGAAGACGATTCTGATGCTTTCATTTGAAAAATGAGAAAATTTAGTACAGGATATAGTACTGTAACAACTAAATTAGTGAATTTTAATAACATTTGTGAAGTGAAACACTTGAAAGTTAACAATTTTTAACGTGTTATTATTAATTTTATCCTAAAAATTTATATTAAACTAGATTGTTTCTATCAATTAAAATGAAGTTCTTTAACCGCTCCACAATTTGTTCTTTGACGAACAACTTCCACCTTTCTTAATTTGGCTGCAATGTCGATATAATCGATTTCTGGTGAAAATTCAAGCAAAATCTTCGAAAATCACGATCCAAACTGAATATAATCGAGTCCAAAATTGTACATAATCGAATCACATATAATCTGGTCCGACCTGTACTGAATTCTATTAGTCAAATCATTTCATTTGATACCAATATTGAGGGGATTGCAAAAAATGCATAGTCGACCATTTTGTGGCGGCGACCTTTTCGAATTTATGTTGTTCATAGTGTAGTGTATTCTCCAAATCAAGCCATTCAGCCATTTTTTTTGCGGCGGCGGATTTTGAATTTTTCAAGATCATGGAAAACGCAGTATTATAATGACAGTAGAATTAAAGTTTTGTTCCAAATTTCAGATCAATCATTCAACAGAAACGGGGTCAATTTGGGACAACCTAACAAACATCCAAACATACATAAAAACAAGTCAAGTTGAATGAAACCATTCAAAAAGTAATTAGTTGTTTGGGGACTGCGGCCATCTTGAAATTGGATTTTTCATTATCCGCTATGTTCTACTAGTCGAGAACATTCTTTTGATACATTTTTGGGCATTTTTCATAAATAACTGTGTTCTACTAGTCAAGCCATTTCATTTGACACCCATATTGATAGGGATCTAAGAAAATAGGTTCAGGTAAACTTCGATATAACGTACAATTCACAATCAAAATTGTACGTTGTATCGAATTGTACGTTATATCGAAGCATAATAAAGTACTCACAAACGTAGTCTATAATACATTAGTGTGTTGCTGTTTTAGTAAAGTTAATGGATAACTTCAATCAGAAGACGAAGCCAGCCTTTCTCATGATGTTTACCTTCGTACTGTTGATTAAAGCTTGATTTATTTAGAATCTGGAATCACAAAACCAACTGTATTTCGGAATTGATTGAAGGTATTAAGCTTGTTTTAGCATCACAATACAGATAATTCATTGTTCTTTCAGAAAAAAATTGAAAAACAATTCCTTTACACTTTGGAAATGTGTAAGTTATATCAAGGTAAAATGTACGTTATATCGAGTGACGTTATATCGGGGGTACGTTATAACGAGGGTACGTTATATCGAAGTTTCCCTGTAATTCGCCATTTTGTAGTGGCCTCCATCTTAGATTTGCATTTTTCATAAATAACTGTATTCTACTAGCCAAGCCCTTTCGTTCGATACCCATATTGATGGGGTTGTGAAAAAATATATAAGGCGTCATCTTGCGGTGGCGGCCATTTTGGATTTGCATTTTTCCATAAATAACTGTGCTCTACTAGCCAAGCCCTCTCATTTGATACCCATATTGATGGAGTCCTGAGAAAATATGAAATCCGCCATTTTGTAGTGGCCGCCATCTTGGATTTGCATTTTTCATAAATAACTGTGTTCTACTAGTCAATCCCTTTCCTTTGATACCCATATTAGCTATTCAATATAGAATTATTATACAAATTATTCAAAATTTCCGATAATCGAAAATTAAATACTCCGGATAATCGAGTCTAAAATTCCGGATAATCGAATCCCGGATAATCGAATCCCGGATAATCGAATCTACGGATAATCGAGTCCGACCTGTATAACGATTTGAAACTGCCTCCGGGTGCGCTGATCTGATGAAGTATTTTTCTTTCACGTCAAATTCAAGGTTCTATTATTCACGTCAAATTAAAACTCAACATTTATTAAATGTAAAAAAAAATATTTGCATAATTATAAACAGTAATAAAGCGCGGACTCGATTATATACAGTTTTTGATTTCTTTTCACTGTATATAATTGAATCCTGTATATAATCGAGTCAAAAAAAATATTTTTTATTCGTTTTTTTTTGCATGTATTTTTCGTTTTTTGAATATAGAAGAGGAATTTGGTTTTTTATGCATCCCCTTAAAGTCAGAAAACACCTTTCTCACATGAAAAAAAATAATTTATCAAAATTCTCTCAGAAAGTGATAGATGATCAAATTTGATGAAAAAAATTCTTCTACGCATATGTTCGAATTTCAACAATGACAGAGTTATTGAACTTTTTTTTGTTTCGGACTTTGTTGCCTCAAACTGGCTCTACATTACAAAGAACGCTACGGAATACAATTCTGTTGCTTTCGTTTGAAAGATGGGAAAATTTAGTACAGGATATAGTAGTGGAACATCTAACTAAGTTCATTTTCATAACATTTTGGAAGTGAAAAACTTAAAAGTTAATAATTTTCAATGTGTTATTATAAATTTCATCTTAAAAATTTAATTTAATAATTACGATTTTTACCCCACTGTACATGTAATGTAATTTTAAAATGTAATTTAAGTGGCTATATAATATAATCGAGTCCAAAATTGTATATAATCGAATCACATATAATCGAGTCCGACCTGTAGCTTTGATAACGTTACACATTTTCTCTCAAAACTTGATTCAGTATTTGGTTTGGTGGTGCATAATCTCATGCAATCGGTCCATCACCAATCTTCCCTTCGTTCTCTTGCTTGAATCATTTGTTTAACACTTTCGTTGCCCCGTCGTCCAGATATGGGTGACACTTTCCTCGTTCAAATTGAATAGAATTTTTAAAGGGAATTTAAAAGAATAGGCACCTAAGTGTAACTATAGGATATGTATAAAAATAATAAAATTATAACCATATCATTATAATGTTTATACTATACTTGGTTTGTACTGTAACTTTTTGCGAAACCCATATAATATGACTTTGGCATGTGTTATTGAAGTCAATTTATCTTCAAATTGAATAAAATATTGTCACTTTGGGCGACGAACGTGTTAATCCGTAATCAACACTAAAGCCAAGTGTCTGTCGGAGGAAGAGCTATGGAAACAAATTCCTCCCCATAATCGAAACCGGTTTCTGGTGGACAATGATGCTTTCCGTACATCGGATACTCACCGCGACGCGATGTTTATTTATCAGTCTTATATTTAGGTTCAATGTTAAAAATAAAACCGCGAATCCGTATGACACGCTCCGATAGAATCCCGTAAACTGATCATCGTCTCACGGTGAGAATAGACACTAATTTAAAATGAATTCGCGCGCACATGCCCATTATTAATTCTCGACGCTGCAGTAATCAGTCGGACAGTCTCTTTACAGCGCATCAGTTGATCACAATTGACAAATGACCCGAACCCAAGGGTTGGGTTGGCTTGCTATTCCAACACCCGTTTGACGATATGCAAATCGCACTCTCTTCGGTGGCAATCAAAACAACAGCATTCTGGGCTGGGATACATCAACGGCGAATCCGGATTGTAAAGCGCCAAACATGCGATCACGATCATGCAGTAATTCTCCCCCAACCCAATCATCAATCGATTCTTCAATGACTGCATTGCAAACGTAATTTTTTTTCTAACGATCACGATCGAGCCGAGTCGAGTTTGTCATTTCATTTGTAATTCTAACACAGTCTACCAGTTCACAACAGACAACTATTCTCGCAATTTAATAACCCTTCACAATATGCTTTTCTACTACCATTAGGCGGTCGACGAAAAAAGGCCTCAAAGTTTGTTTTTATTCCCAAAACACAATGAATCGCCAAACTCACAAACGATCACCGACTTATTGTTTGAGCCGCACAGCAGTTACACACAATAATCAAGCCAATAAAGCATCCACCAATAGCACACCGGACCGAAACGTTCACCACGACCACTCGCGACCGATTCCAGACGAAAACTGGTAGCGCGCAACCGAAATGGGTACCAGCGCTGGACCACCAAGAACCACGCGCTTCATACCCAGCCGCCGCTGACAGGTAACGACGAACGCGACAGCATAAGGTGTGGGGCACCGTTGCTGATGCTCTGATGATGGAACGCACCGAGAGATAAGCACCAATTTGATGGCGGAATGTTACGCTCCGGCAATAAAGGGGAATTATTTTTTTCCGTTATCAGTGTTCGTTGGCTGGAAGTTTTTTATTCCGAAAATTTAATGTTGCCTCGAGACAATACCGAGTTTTAAGGGGTCACTCGTAATCGAAAACAAATCTGAGTACAAAAAATTGTCGGTATGAACCCACCTTTAAAGGGGATCTTCCGAGAGCGCAAGAGATTGTTTACTTTTGCTCTCTCTCTCTCTCTCTTCTGCTCACTTTAAAGCATGTAACATTATACCCGATGTGAAAGTGGCTTGGGAACACGAGAATGAGGGAAGAGAGTGAGAGAACAAGACCAAGAGAGGCAGAGAGAAAGCCATCTCAGATTGCATGCTGTATCTGTGAAGCGTGGTAAAATAAATAAAAACAACACCAACTTGTTGCGCTTTGCTGCGAGGCCGCAATATTAAAGTTACGCGATAATCTGAGCCGCGTGGTCAGTATTGTGTAGCAAAACAAAAACAATGCTACTCCGGCTTTAATGTTTATTTTGCTGAGCGATGAATGCGGAAAAGACAACTACTGCTTGTCCAACTCTATTAGACCGCATAATGCGAAAGAGAGACAATATTCAATGGTAGTGATTCGAAAGTAGATATTCAATATGAGCATGTGGTAGGCAAACAGAGAAGATCACTCGTCGTTAGCTTGCTGTGCTAAGCTATCTTAATACTTCGGTTTGAAAGATAGTAACTGAATCGGCCATCCTCATTCCCGGGAAATTCCGCTATTAGTAAATCCGCCATTGGCCCCTCTTTCGTGTAACAATTCAGCACTTGGAATGGATAAAATAAAATTAAAATTATCGAAGAATTTAGCCGATTCGAATTCGAATTCGCGTTGCTCGGAAACTACTGAACCGATTAACATGAAAATTAGTATGTAGGGGTTTTCGGGGCCAGCGAAGGTTTTCGTGATAGTTTGAGACCCCTCCCCCTCTCTAAGGGGGGGATGGTCTGCCATGCAAATGATAAAATGATACACAAATTTCTGCATTACTCGAGAATTATTCAAGCAAATGAAACCAAATTAGGCATATGAAGGTTTTAGGGTGCAATAAATGTTTCTATGGTGATTAGACTCTCCACCCCTCGCTCTAAGGGGGCTGCCATACAAATGGAATACAAATTTCGCCATTACTCGAGAACCAATCAAGCAAATGAAACCAAATTAGGCATCTGGAGATTTTAGTTTCTATGTTTCTATGGTTGTTTGACTCCCCACCCCCTCTCTAAGGGGAGGCTGCCATACAAATGAAACTCAAATTTCTGCATTACTCGAGAATTAATCAAAAAAAAGGAACCAAATTTTGCATGTGGAAGTTTTAGGGTGCAATAAATGATTCTATGGTGGTTAGATACTCCTCCCCCCCCCTCTCTAAGGGGGAGCTGCCATAGAAATGAAACACAAATTGCAGGGGGCACACAAAAACAAACTTCTGCATAACTCGAGAACTAATCAAGCGAATGGAGCCAAATTTGGGATGAGAGGGTTTGAGTATGAGTTGGGTATGAGAAATGTTTCTATGATGGTATGACACCCCTCCCTCCTCTGGAATGGAGAAGGGGACCCATAAAAATATCACACATATTTCAACCAAAAATATTCCAACCAAACATGACAATTGAAAATTTTCGGAGAACTCTGAAGAAAAAGGGAAAATTCGGAAAATTAAATTCCCATATATTCTACAATTACATAATGACAAGTGCTGTTAGTCCATTTGGTGTTTGCGCTAGTGAAATTGATCTTTGTTCGAAACTGGAAATGGATTTTAATGTGATGAAACGCACTCCTATATCTGCTCTATCTATACCAATAAAAAAGTATCGCCGAATGTGTTGATAAGAGCAGAACTCGAGGAAGGAATTGTCCGATTTAGGGCTGTCTTTATTCTATCATATTTTCTGTATAAAACATTTATTCCATGTAACGGAGAAACATGTTATTTGCAAGTGGTTGAATAATCTTGAACGAGAATTGTGTCTGAAAATAATCGGAAATTATAATGTTGAGTTGTGGTAGGAATTTTATAGTAAAAGGTAAATTCAACGGGATCGATTAGATCAATCAATGAACAGTTCTGCTATTGGACCCATGAACTTGCTCATAGTAAGAAAACGTGAATGTTTGAAGGTATTGATAACAAAAAACAAATTTTGGGCGGGACGAAGTTTGCCGGGTCAGCTAGTAATTAATAAATATATATGTCAAGCAGAACCATGATTCGTAATCCCAATATCGGCTACATTTTTCCGGCGAAAATGCACATATTAGAATTATATCCATATTATACCTCCGTATTGCCTTATGGCAACAATAAAATGGTTAATACGCGCTTTTCTCACCAGTCTTCAGATAAAAAGTTTACTAACGTTATCGAGTAAAATATATTAACCTCTGATAAGGATGTGCGATTGTTGATAATGTGTACAAAAATTTTGTTCATTCTACTAATGTTTGTATTACCAAAGGTATTTGGTAGTTTTCTACCTAGGATATTTTCTAAATGCATATCAGACAGTTCGAACAATACAACCTAGATGGGTGCAACAAGATATCAAAATTGTTATGTCAGCTTCACATCGATGGAACAATGTAAGTGATATTTGAGCTAGCCGGCTACAGCTGCAGTATACTAAATAATTTTTCGAATTTCTATTTCTACCCTACTTAATTTTCTGAAAATGAATTGTACAAATTCTTCAATTCGCTTTTATATTTGTTCCACCAATATAGTAACACTTGTTTTCGATTGCAATGTTGTTCTGATCAAGATGGTGGAGTTAACAGGTGGTTCGTAATTTACACTATTTAGAAAAGACGTTTGAGGAATGGCAAGACGAAAAGTTTGGATTTGTTTATGTTATTACTTACGTTGGTATGGTTACATTTGATTTCGTCGAAGGTATTTGAAGCAGTATAATAAATAAACAGTTGTCGTTGAAAATAGTAACCTAGTAACCTTTATGCATATGCTTCCGCCAGCTGGCTCGGCTAATATGATTCAGGGAGTGCTTTGATCGTGGTACCGCCACTGGCGCATAATTTGCAGCTTTGTTTTTTGTGCTGGTTCATAACGACAATCAACCGTGCCGGCGAAACTGTAGTCAATGTTTAGTGTTGTTTGGATACCATCTATGTAAATAAATTCAAACTTACGGGATACGTCCGAACGGCAATTCTGACATTACGTTTTACCTTCCACTTCACTTTCCTTGGTTCTGATTACTGGAGGACGATAGTTTGTCAGATTCATAAGTTTCCGTAATTCATTGTGAATGACTTTAGCGAAAACAGTTCGCAAGACCACATTTCGCAGAAAAAAGTTAGCTCATTCTAAAACAATACACTTAGAGCCCCCGCATATTACAGACTTTCTGTCAACCAACAGTTTGGTCGGGTCGGCCTTCTGGTGCAAAAACTGACCCAACTGAATCGGCGTAATGTGCGCACATGCATACCTCTCCGTACTGATTAAGAAGCCGACCAAACTATCGGCCGACAAATCAGTCTGCAGTCTGCGGGGGCTCTTAGAAAAATCTACGGTTGAAAACTACCAAATACCTTTGGTAATACAAACATTAGTAGAATGTACATATTTTTTGTACATATTACCAACTGTCCCACATCCCTACCAGAGGTTAGTATATCCTATTCGATAACATAGGTAAACTTGAATGCTGTCATATCTAAATATTGATGAGAAAAGCGCGCATTAACCATTTTTTTTGGTACCATGTGGCAATACGGAGGTTAGAATATTGATATACTTCTAATACGTGCATTTTCGCCGAGAAAATGTAGCCGATATTGGGCTTACGAATCATTGTTCTGTTTGACATATATATTCATTGGTACAGTAGAAAATGACTAGAATGGCTAGAATAGATTGGTAGCATTGACCAAAAAATTCGCTATGTTTACTAATTATTTCTCTCAGTGTGCACTGTTTGACCGGAGCAAAATATTTGATAAATGATAATGATAATCAGTCTTTCATGTTTCACAAAAAACACTGCGTCCGGGATAAACATGTTCACGCTGCTGTTCGCAGTTTTGTGTTTGAACACAAACATGATTTTTTCGTACCTATGTTTGAAAATGTGACATGTTTGTATTCGTAGTATGTTTGGACATACGATGTTCCTAATCCTAATGTTTCACATGAGGTTCGAACATGGTGTACAGTTTCTCATGCATTTTCACCCCGAGCACCGGCAGTACGTAGAGTAGAAGAAGCGAATCGGACACCACACCACCACCACTCAACACGTAGTGTGTTGGTATGTTGACATTGAAAAAATGCTTTCCTATCATGACGATGGATGCTTCGTCTAAAATAGTGGGCAAATAAAATAAACCTCTTTATTTGCTCTGAACAAAATAAACGTCGATTGATATCAGAGTTCTTCACAATTTATATCATTATTTAGTGCACGCATCAATTTATATACTGAACTCATGTAACATTCGCTATTATAAGCTATTTGAACAAGTACTAAAATTGAATAGAGCGTGGCGGAGATGTGTAGTTACCCACAACAAATTTTGATTACATTATTTCTATAATTTTAGTTGAATATAAAGTACCAGAATTATTCAGCAGTGACATGTTAGGCGTGACGCTAACCACTCGACCACGGAAGCAACAATTTTGACTGGATCTTTGAATATTTACAAATGGCTAATACTGCTTGTTAGCGACGAACGCGACCCAAGCTATAAAACAAGCGAAGAAGAGGAGAAGAAAATTTATTAAATAATTTTTTTTTATTATTTGGCCAGCATTTGTACGACGTCGCCCGCTGTGCATTCGGTACCCAAAACTTCAATTGGCAACATGCACGCAAAACAAATCTCATAGAAAACTTCAGAGAATGTTTTCTTTGCACGAAACCAAGGATTATTTAATCAGAGTTGCAAAATGTGCATGAACTCGTAGCATCTTAGTTCACGCAATGCGTATAATGCGAGTAATGCGAACTAAATTTCAAGTTCGTTTCTGTGAAAAAGTATACGAAGAATGTTTAAGGATGAATAATTTCTTTCCGTGCATGAAAAGAAACGAAACGAAAGCAATGAATACTGCGACATCGGGTGATATGTTTGTACATGATGTTCTTGAAATATAAACATCGTGTTTGTTTACACATGTTTATGTTTGTGTATCATTGTTCGTGTTTGGGATAGACATCCAACACTAGCGAAAATCATGTTGGAACTCAAACAAAAACATGGAATTTTCACATCGCGTGGACATGTGTAAGTGTTTTTCGGAAGAAAAACCAGATAAAATTTGGACAAAGTGTGCTAATCAAATATATTTGACACAAAACACGACATGCAAATTTTCAGTTGCAAAATTTCGTTTATTAATTGCCTAATTTATTTTTTCGTTCTGTTCACAAAACTGCGCATATTTCTCACATGTTACTTTTTGAAGAATTTCATTTTTCTTCATAAAAAATGTAGATCTTCCGGAAAAATACAATAAACTTATTGTTTGTTCCCAGTATTTAAATAAAATCACATCCAGTTCAATTGTCCCATGTTGATATTCTAGGCATAACTATCTCACCATTAATTTTAAGGCCGCTATCTAGCTTCATTAAAAACAATGGAACAGAGATGATCTTGGAAGATGGCTATACTCTATTATCCCCAAAGTTCCAACGAAAGCCTGCTTTAAAAGGTTAGATCTTGACAGAGATTTTATTAGAACTATGTCCAGAGTGATGTCCAATCATTCCGCGCTAAATGCACATCTCTTTCGCATAGGTCTTGCTACTGACAATTTATGCAATTGTGGTCAAGGATATCATGATATCGAGCACGTTGTTTGGTCATGTAGTGAATTTTGTAATGAAAGAATCAAACTGGTTGCCGACTTAGAGGCTCGAGGAGTACATTCACGCATGCCAGATCATTACAAGAGCAAGGAGGCACTCCCTATCAAAGGATACAGATGCCACATCACCTGGCGATGTAGTTGTTACGACAAACAGGCGCTGTCCCAGACAAGGATGATAACGACGAGGCAACGAAGGAATAATAATCTATTTTTTTAAAATAAATTATTGTTTTGTACTTATAGGCTAACTAGATCTAATTTAAAAATAATGTAGTTATGAAATATTTTAACTTAAGTTTAAAAATGTATTGCTAGATGATGGCTCTTTATCCAATAGATAAAGGGAAAAAAATCAAGCTTCATTGATTCAAGCGAGGGGATCTTGTCACATTCCATTAAACAATAGTCTAGTGCTTATGAAAAACCCGGTGTATTGCCAAACTGAAATGCTTAGAGCTTCTAGTAGACATATATGGCAGAAAACTTTGATTGCGTTTTTCTCAGTTGTTGATTTTGGAACATGGGACTACTATACGTAGAACGGCAGTATAGGAAATATAGAAAAACAGATTGGTGACAGTCACTAGAGAGGCAGGGCGTCAAGACATTTTTGTAGAAGGCTCAATAAACATAGGAAAGTTTGTTGTATTGAATTATGTTTTGCAGTTTTTTTATCACCATCCGAATTGCTGTCTTCACAGCAAAAATTTTCCATTACGTCACTTTTAGGAATGAAACCTTTCAGGTATAGTGGAACGAACGTTTAGTAAAATACACTTTCACCTAGCTCATAAATAATATAAAGCTAATATATAGTCATAACATTTTTTCATTACATCATTTTATTATGGAATTGGTTTTAATAATCAATCTTTCTAATTACATTTTTCTGTGCCAACCTGTATTCATTATCACCCAACAGAGCCGAGTTTCCCATCGCTGGGAAAAATAGTAACATCACGCAACCAGCTAGACAGTACACTGGAAGCCGCATTGTTTTCAAATCAAACTGCACTCCAATCAAATGGTAACAGACGGTAATTAAATCGTTTATGTTAAGCATGACCGCCGGCTGCCAAACACCAAACCATCTACCATTCTTCAGTAGCGCGGACGGGGACGAGCAGCAACAATAGACACTTAACATCAGATCCCCTCGCATTTCACACGTATGCCATTTTATGAACCACATTCAGTATCTACGTGCTTCGATGAGCGACAAAAAATGCATTCTAAAATTGCGAATGGATGCAAATGATAATCCGCCCTCTTACTTACTCTCTTTCACTCTCGAGCACATGTTTACCGCCTGGTAGTACCAATTCAAGGTCGCCACCAAGAAAAAATACATCTCTTAGCCTGCCCACCTCGCACCCTTTCTCATGTTAACAATGCAAACCGAACATCATATGTACATAAATTCTCACCAAACAACAATGGCAAATTAAAGTCAAAGCCCATTCTTACCTCATACATTTCGAACGTCATATTTCTGGGTCGCCGCTGCCGGCTGCCGTCTGCTGCCTCCAAATCGTATCGCTGATGCTCCCGATGCAGCGCTAACCGCTCCTTTAATTGGCCGCTTCCACTTCCGGTGCTCCACTCCTCGATATCACTGGCGGAAGAATCGTTGGAGTCGCCGTTGTCCTGAAGGTCGTCGTCACGTTGCGAGAGTCTATGGTATCCGATGGAACTGCTGCTCATGTTGCACTACCGCGCCACGCATTCACTACCGGAGCCAAGCGGAGGAGGAGGAGCTCATGTTTCAATTTTTCTTTTTTTTTTTTTTTTTCACCGTTTCGTTAAATTCAAAATAGGCAGCGTTTTCCGAACCAGGACAGGATTCTATCTGTGTGCGGAGAAAACGCGGAAAATGGAAGCAACCTTTGCGCGGGCCTTGATGACACGTTTGATTGATTCGGGATGGGTTATGTATGTGGGTATCAGGGCACAACGGAGCGCACACGCTTGTATTGTAAGCTGACTCTGGCTGACATGGCTAGGAGTGGTAATTACCGCGCACATCAAATAAGATTTGCATCTCCCCTGATGTGTTTGTTCAGCGAGTAGCAGCTGAAAGCTGCTAGCGAGAAGGTTGTAATTTGATTGTGGTTCCATACGACGAAATAGGTCGATACAGAAAGCGAGAGGCTGAAAATTGGATTGGTAGAGCGCTACTTTTACACTGCAGCGTTGAAAAGACAATGATTCTATTCGATTTATCAGATCGTTGAATACTTTTGAAGCACAAGCTGAATTAAACCAGATCAGGACAACCCGATTTTTGGGTAGCACTAATAATGACATTCATGTTTTGTTCAATCTTCATTACGCTGTTCATCACGTTTTCACTGAGTTCTTCTTGAAAAAAATAACGCATTTTGCTGTAAAAATTTTCCGACCCATTTGAAATGTGACTGAAGTGTTACAATGATGACGGTCTATTGGAAACACGTTGGAACATTTAAAATTCAATCATGTGCTCCTGGAAGGTCATCAATATCAAAAGCTGAAGCGATGGAACCAATAAATTGTTAATCGAAATTCACAAACTGTCGATTGGAGAGATAGATGAGACCACCAACGTATTATTTGGAACTGTTCAGAGCATTTTACACGAGGGTTTTGGGCCTCATACGAATCACTGCATAATTGTTGCTAAATGTGATAAACTCATGCTGATATTGCATCGCACTGAGATCTCACAAGAGATGCTTTCTATGCTAATGAATGCGTCTCAACATTCATCGAAGGCCTGATCACAGATAACGAGGCATGAACAGAGGGTGTTACAATCAAAATTTGGGCACTCAAAACGCTTTCGAACGTGCACATAAAAAACCTGAACACCTCTCATTTTGTAGATGTGTGTGTAGAATCGTGACTCTATTTATTTTTCAGTTATCAAAACAGCGTCCAAGCAAGAGGAGCTACGCATCAAAGTATTGGTCGTGCCTTGCAAAAAGTCGAAATACTAGTATGTCTGATTAGCAAAATTGTTAAAAGTTACCAAACAAATTGTCACCTACAGAGATGCCAACCTTCCTGATTTTTCAGGATTTCCCAGAATTTTTGGCACGCTTCCTGATATCCTGACGAACATTCGATTTTCCCTGATTTTACTGAAATTCTCCTGCTTTTTACTGATGTTAGTGTTTTTTACTTCATTTAAATGAAAATATTCGTTACAAATACAGTGGGATACCTGTAAAAATATGTCATCCTAGAAGTAAGAAGTGATACAAAAAAATCTCGCGACACTATCTTTGGCATATTTCATATGTATAAAACATAAGCATAAATGATTTAAAAACTGGATCCCTACAAAGTTCTCTCAAGGGAAAAAACTTCGATCCTTTCGACGAAAAAGCAATTATCTTTTGGGATGAAAAAAAATGCTGAGTGGAAGATGGCGAATGATTGTGGAATAAAACTGTGCATATAAAATTGGAAACAAAAATATTGCTTTTGTTTTCCCAAAAATCCGCACGAACATTCCGGACAACCCAATATTAATTATCCTGATTTCTCCTGATTTTTATTTTCATTCTTCCTGATTTTTAAAAATTTTAGTTGGCAACCCTGGTCACCTACGTAATAAAAATGTTCCGAGAACATTTGTCGATAATTAGAAAGTTTGGATCGAATGGAAATCGGAGCCACAGCAACGACAAAAAGCGTGACTAACACTTCCAGGCCAAACCTCTCAGTGCGAGATGTCGCAAACAACCTAAGAGTGTCATCTACAACCGTGGATCGAACAAGCTGAACTTTCAGCTCATAAGAAGGTACTGGCTCCACATCGCGACAACAAACAAAGCAAGACGGCCAGAAACACGAGCTGATCCAACGATGCTGTCGTATGTAGATCGATTGAATGGTAATGGATAACGGGACCTACGTAAAGGGACCTACGACAAAGAGTTTAAACGACAACCAGAAGGAGGTGCCAGACACTTTAATGCAAACGAAACTGTCGAAAATCGCAAAGAAATATCTGGTTTGGCAGGTTATTCATACCAGTTGCTTCAATAGCGATATTTTCATTGCAACCGGGAACGTTAACCAAAAAAACATTACTTGAACGAAACGTCTGATTCCTTTTCTGGAACAACTCGATTTTGTCGTACTGTTTTGGACGGATTTGACATCCTAGTCATCGTCAAGCGAAACCCAAAGAATACCCAAAAAACTATTAGGCGCTAAAAGCAGTTTGCGGAAAACTGGATATTTTTCATTTAATAGTATACCGGCAGAACTTCTAAAAGCGGGAAGCGAGCGACTGTACAATTTGATCCACCGGATGAGTTTAAGAATTTGAACGAATGAACAAATGGCAGATGAATTGTCGGAAGTTCTCATTTGTCCTATCTAAAACAGGTCCATCGACTCGATTGTGGCAACTAATGCCTCAATAGTTGCTCAATTCTGCATATAAGTGCCCTCTCGAATCTTGTTCTTGAAAACTTTAGCGGAACCCTCTTGGAACCCGTTAACCACCTGGTTTTTTGAGAGGGACGCTCCACGACAGCGTACGATTCTGTACGTTTCATGCTAATATATGATATCGATATCTTCAGAATCGACCGTAGGACTGTGAGAGAGGCCTTTAGACCTTTTAAGAGCGAATCGGCGAGGTTGGGACTCATCATCAACACTACAAAAACAAAGTACATGGTAGCTGGCAGAGAGCGTGGATGGTCCAGTGATATTGATGTTGTAGTGGAATTAAATGAGGAACGAAGTGGTTGAGGGATTCGTATATCTTGGTACATTCGTGACATGTGACAACGATGTGAGCCATGGAATCAAAAGACGAATTGCAGTTGCCAGCAGGACTTTCTATGGACTACGTAGCCAGCTGAAGTCCCGTAGTCTGCAGACTCGCACTAAACTAGCGCTGTATAGAACGCTGATGCTCACGGTTCACGGACGACGAAGATCCACGAGCGTTAGGTGTTTTTGAAATGTAGCGCAGACTTATGAATCACAAACTGTATCAAGTTTATAAATATGTTGATATTGTGAAGATGAAAAAACGTGGGAGGTTACAGTGGCCCGACATATGGCCAGAAAAAAAGCCGCCAAAACTATGTTCAGAAGAGACACAGGAAGAGGGCATATACTCCGGTGTAGACACTGCACCCGATAATTATGTGCTAAGGAGGAAGATACACGTCTTGGTTTTCTGTCCACAGCTGCGAATTTCTTGCTAAATCAAGATTTTTTTTTATCAAATTTATTAGCCAAAACGAACATAAATTTGCTAGAGACGTCTCCTCTGGCAATGGCCTTATTAATTTCAGGCCTGGGAGCTGTCCAAAATCGTATGCACGTTTTCATGTTTCCGTCATTCATCAGCATGCATCTTTTGTACTTCGTCAAAATCTTAGCCACCAAATTTTCCCTCAGCGTCCTGTTTGGTTGTTTGCCGGATCGGACATTATGTTAACCTTCTCGCATACGGATTCTTCGGATGGTAATTTGGTTAGAGCTACGTTTTTTTTGCGATTTCCGAGAGTATCGGGTTTATTCTAAATACCTTCGACCTCAGCCGACTACGACGCATCCTCTGATCCATCCGAATAACAGTTGTACGCTCACGGAAACGTTTGAGCACATTATACACGGTCGATAACTAAATCTGCGACTTTGCGATTTTAGAGCTGAGCACGCCGTATTTTCAATGTGGTTGTCCAAAATCAAATTTCTTCTTTCGGCTTCCATCCTGCACATCTTTTTAGAAGCAAAATGGGATCAACGGATTCCGGATTTAAAATATGTCAAGCCTTATACCAACACGTTGGCAGCACCGATGCTCGTGACTGTTCCTGAAACTCACACAAAACAAACCGCTTTCTTCATTGTAGTTCTGAGAAGTCGAATTAATTTAACGTTTGCATTGAGAAAAAAATAGACAAAAATTGCCGATTTTTCATGGGTTTACTTCACACGCACTGACAAAACTACCCATGCAGCATCAATCATAGTAACCCATGAGTCAACAGAAAAAAATAACAGCTCTATCATTCCAACTCTACCCGTGATGGCGAAAATAGTGAAGCTACTCCGTTCATAAGCCGCGTCGAAAACGGACATCGTGCGGCACTTTGTGGACGCCGGATACGTCCGTTCCGTCATTTACAACATCTTGACACTATTGGACAACAATCAGAGCACGCACGAAAGTAAGCCCGGTTCCGAACGGCCGACGACCCTGAGCGACAAGAAACCGGCCAAACTGTGAAAAAGTACCTACCGAACATGGACATGGGCTACAGGCAATGACGCAGCGGCAGCGGCTGAATAAGATGGTCAAGTCGATTTTCCCGGCGAATCGCGACGTGGCGGTGGTAATGGACGACGAGACCTATCTCACCCGGGATAGCAACGACTGGTAGGGCACTTCGTATTTTACTTCCCCACGAAGGAGATGAGCTCCGAAGTGAAGTTTATTTCACACACCTAGTTCCCCAAGAAGGTGCTGCTGTGGCTGATAATTAGCGAGAAGGGAATGTCAAAGCTGCTCTTCTTCAGCTCCAGACTGGTCGTGAACGGGGAAATTTATCATCGAGAATTTCTGGACAAACCTGAAGCGTAAGATCTACTCCAACAATTTTCTTTTCTCCAATTTTGTTGCTAAATGATTGTGGATTGTGGTCCGTTGTGGTAGATTTTGGCACTGGCGGTAAACTGTTGACAATTTCTAGCACATGGTGACTGCTACTAGGTAGTGGTCCGAATGAATATTCGCACCGTGGTTAAAGGGAACCTTCAAGATGTCCGAGAAAAATCTGCCGACAGTGAGCACGTTATCGATTTGAATCGCTGTCCATTGATCATGTGATCTACAAGTGGCCTTGTGGATCTTGATGAGAGAAGCAAGGACTTCCCACCACCATTCCCTGGGAAGCTGCGAAATTATGCACCATCGAATCAAATAACAGTCAAACCTGAGGTATTTAAGCGAATTTTTTGGAGGCGATCTGGCGTAGTGGTAACATCCAAGCCTCTCACGCTAAAGGTCACGAGTTTAATTCTCACTCCCGACATTCTTCCAAAAATGGAAGTAAAAAGTGACGAACCAACCAAATGAGTTGAAAATCACTATAATACGAATTTTTTTTTGACGCAGGTATTTTTTACGCAGAAGATCATCTAGATGTTGTCTCGAAAATGGTCAGAAAAGACGTATGGTCAAACCAAACACCTTTTTATAAACTCTGCTTTCATGCTACAAAACAGAACCTGTATACAGCGCGGACTCGATTATATACAGTGTCCGATTTCTTTACACATAATCGAATCCCGTATATAATCGAGTAAAAAAAAATTCTGTATTCGTTTTCTATGCATGTATTATTCGTTTATTGAAAATAAAACAATTGATTTTTTATTCATCCCTTTAAAGTCAGAAAATACCTTTCCCACATGAAAGAAATTTTTTTTCCAGAATCTCTCAGAAGATGATAGATGATCATATTTGATGAAAAAAAACCTTCTACGCATATGTTCGAATTTCAACAATGACAGAGTTATAGAACTTTTTTTTGTTTCGGGTTCTGTTGCCTCAAACTGACTCTACACTAAAAAGTACGCTGCGTAAGCCAATTCTGTTGAATTCATTTTGAGATGAGGAAATTTAGTACAGAATATAGTAGTGGAGCATCTAAATTGGAGGATTTAAATAACTATTTTGGAAGTGAAAACTTCAAAGTTGGTAATTTTTAATGTGTGATTATTAATTTCATCCCAAAAAATCATATTGAACTTGATTGTTCCTATCAATGAAACTAAATTTATCAAACCACTCTACAATTTGTTCTTTGACACCCAACTTCTATCTTTCTAATTTCGCTGCAATATACAATAAACAATTCCTGGTGAAAATTCAAGCAAAATCTTCAAAAATCACGATTTTTACCCCACTGTACATATAGTAGCCACTTAAATTCAACCTTAACTTTCAAAGGATACATTTTTTCTTGAAACAAGTCATATTTGAGATGTAAGAATTTTTTTTTCAAACTGTATATAATCGAATCCAAAATTGTATATAATCGAATCATATATAATCGAGTCTGTATATAATCGAGTCCGACCTGTATGGAGGAAAAGGTATCAACTAAGTATCACTAATGAATGACGCGAGTAATAGGGTAACACGGGGTGAGTTGGACATATGGGGTGATTTGGACCACCCCATTATCTCAAAATGTACGGCTCAACTTGGATTTTTTATAATGTCACCTTCTTTCATCAATGAACCGTATGTAGCTAACGTAAAAAAACTTTGGTAAAATTCGACAGGTGGAAGGAAACGGTAGCATGAACACAGCAAGCACTTTGATTGTCAAAAAATGTGAATTTTCCCATCGTGGTTTTAAGGTTTTTCCCGCTGATTAAATAAACTTTTCGTGTATTGTGCAGTAAAGTTCTGTTCGCCTACAGAAGAGGAACAATTTGATGTAGCGAAAATGTAAGTTTGATAACAATAAATGAAATTGATTGCATTTTAATTTTTGCATGTTGTGTGGGGTGACATGGACACGTTTTCGTGGGGTGAATTGGACCTACATATTTGAGGTTTTTCTTTGGTCTATCTGATTCCAGATGCCGCTGAATTACAAAAAGAGGATGGGCAGCCAACGTTGGAAGAAGGAGGAACTTGAAAGAGCAACGCAGGGCATCAACGGATTTTCTTTGACCAAGCATCGAAAGTGTTTAAAAATGCTCGAACAAAAGTGAAAAAATCCATGTAGGATTCAAGATGGTCTCAATCCAATTTTTCTGGTCTGGAATATAGCCAAGACACCTGGTATCGATCCCATACACTGTTACTGATTGTATCATTATTCCAAAATACTTTACATAAATATAAGTATGTTTTTTCCGATGAAACACACACTGGACCAAATTACCCCACAGATGGTCCAAATCACCCCGCATCAAATTTTAATGTCCAAAAATATCTTTTATTTTATGATATATTTGGTAGTTTAAAGCTTGATATAATGATTAAACATAATTGATTGAAAGAAAACAAGTGAAGCTTAGTATACAATGTGACATTTTTTATTTAGATCCTATTGGTTTGGAAATATGAGGCGATTTGCTTAGGTGGTCCAAATTCCCCCCTTTTCCTCTACATACGATGAGATTTGCGAAAGTTCCACTGGGAACGTTAGATCCATTCAAGAAGAATGAACCACTGTGTTAATTTTGCTGATCCTAACAATTGAAACTGTTTCAATGAGAAAGGCTCCTGCCGTCACCGACTTCTATGACGATTTATAAATTTTCCTGTTACGAAGACATCAACCACAAAGTATCAATGTTGCAAGCCTGACTTAAGTTAAAAATCGATTAACTCTGTAATTTGTGTTTAACAACACTTTGTGGGGGCTTAAATTACGCTAACATTGATTGTATTATACGGTTCTGTACTACCCCGAACAGCAAAAACTCCACAAACAACATCGATTTGCACGTGTTTACACACTAACCGCAAGCCACAAAAGCACGCCTCAACGCAAGATCAATTTCGCTGTATTCAAATTTGTTATTAGTTGGTACTACAACGCTCCTAGCTCCGTGTACCAAAGTGTAAATGGAAAACATAAACATACGATAGAACGTTTACAATATGCCTATCAATTACAGTAATTGTAGACATATCGGTGCTAGATAAGAAAGATGTATCCGTACGAACTCAACCGCATTCATACAAGAAACACAAATATCAATTCAGTCGTCCGCTAAACGAATGAGAATTAGTCGGGAACCGAGTCTTTTAAATGAAAATTTGCTGGTAGAATACACTGGTGAAGCATTATTCAAACTCCTGCTCTATCTTTATGGGCGGCAACCAAAGAAAGCACACGATGGGAAACAGATGATAAGGCAACCGCTCCTGCTGTTGGTGAACTCGTTAATTATCAAGTCCTGCTTGGTTGTTTCCATTTTTCTGGTTTTTTCCGACCAATGACACTACGCGTTTACACAGATTGGTATCAGCGAATTCGCGGGGAACTTTAAAGAGAACACATCTTATCTCCACCACCACAGCATCGAAGATGACGAGTCACCGCGTTCGTTCCACTCACTTTTGATATTCTTAGAGAATATGTGACCTTTCGCAAATGCCGAAGCGTTTCGAAAGTGCCACACGGATGGGTTACACAACCTTGGATCTCGAATTGGAATAATGTAAACACAGCGCGATCACTATGAATATATGCAAGCGGTCCAGAGACGAAGATCGTCTCTAGTATTATCTAGTGTCGGTACGGAAACACAAACGAGACTCCACTACCACTACATCGGCATCTTACACCAATCGTTGCGCTGACACTCCAAATCGAGGGTTTCGCCTCGGTACAAAACCTACACCACGCAGTTTCACCTTCTCTGAATGAAAAGATCTTATGTCTGTCTTGTGTTACATGTCACACGATATTCTGATTCAACTTTCTCACAGCTGTACACTTACAACGTTTTATTAACAATCACCTAAGTACTCCCAAGACAACGCACGAAACGCACCCACAGAATCCAAGAATCCGATCTGAGCGTACGCGTACACAGCAGCCCATCAGCAGGGAGACACTGCCGCCAAATGGTGAGTATGAATCAGTGCCAACCCGAGCCATGCGGAACACACGTCCGTGTTTATGTTGAGTCGTAAATATCGGCAGTGAGTGCACAATCTCCGCGCGAAAAAAATGCACAGAAACCACCGCTCCTCTCTGCTGACTCAAGCAGATATGCACACGTAACAAGTTAGTGCGTCGGACGCCGGGCAGCATAATGTTATACAGCGAGGCTTCTGTTTATGCGGAATGCACAGGCAGTAGTCTTGTGATAAAACAAACACACATCACTACCCTTTTCATGGTAGTTTCAAATTTCAGTTTCAGTTTCAAAAGTTGAACTAAATGTAACGTATTTTAGTTCAATTTAATTGAAGTATTATATCATGATAAAATATATTTCATTATAACCATGATATACGATGATATTAATAATCGCGAACAATAGAATTATATTGTTGTTTTGTTTTTACCACCACCACGTGAAAGTATGAATATGGCGTCGATTGTTTACGAAGTTCTGGTTTTTAACTGGTCCAAGGACCAGTTAACGTTCTCCCAGTTAAAAAGCAGACCAGTTAAATCAGGACCAGTTAGCGAACGACTACTGTATTTGTCTTAGATTTTTTTGTTTATCACCATCCGAAAAAGGTTCAGTTTTTATTTCAATCTTTGTTTTAAAGAGGCTTCAAACTTTTCAGCTCATCCGCCTCTAAGTGCAATTTTTTAATGCAAACGTTATGCACAATCGTTTGAGGAATTGGGAATTCAGATCTAAACAGCAGGTCATGGATTTCCTTACAGATGCCCTGATTGTATGCGGCGTGTGAGGTGAGATGACAATTGTCACGTATATCACGCAATTCCACCAGGCGTATGCCGTGAGAATTCTCACTTGAATGAGCTCTCACCGTATTCTCGCTTTCAAATCTACATGACGATTGTCACATGAACTGGGATTTCTAGGTGACAATCGTCGATATGAGGTGTCGACAGCGCATGAAAACAAATGAAAAATGGAAGAGAAATAATAAGCGTCGTTTTTGGTCTTGAATAATCGATAGTAATGGTATTGTATGTATCAATAAAATCAATTTATCTTCAATTTTCACAGTGCGAGTGGCGAATTGCAAGTAGTTTGGATCTTTGGTTTGATCTATTTAGCCGCGAGTCATCACCACCGAACTACATATCCATTCCAGAAGCCGTCGTAAACGCCGGAGCAGGAGCTAGAGCAACAAATGAAAGCGCCGAGAGCAGCAGCAGCTACGACTTCACTGTCTGTAACAAAACAAACACAGGGTAACTTCGATATAACGTACATTTCACTTTCAAAATTGTACGTTATATAGAAGTGTACGTTATATCGAAGCATAAAAAAGGACTCACAAACGTAGTCTATAGTACATTATTGTGTTGCTGTGTCAGTGAAGTCAATGAATAAATTCAATTAGAAGACGAAGCCAGCCTTTCTCATGATGTTTCCCTTCGTACTGTTGATTAAAGCTTTCCTTATTTAGAATCCGGAATCACAAAACCAGCTGTATTTCAGGATTGAACAAAGGTACAAAACATGTTTTAGCATCACAATACAGATAGTTAATTGTTCTTTAAGAAAAAGAAAATATTCAAAAAAAAAATCCTTAACACTTTGGAAATGTGTATGATATAGCGAGGTAAAATGTACGTTATATCGAGTGACGTTATATCGAGGGTACGTTATATCTAAATTTACCTGTATCTAACGTTTCTGAGAGAAACTAATAAAATTATGGGATGCCAGATGTAAATATGTGCTACAAACTACTGCGTTGATCCTTTGAAACCTATAATGTTTTGTTATTATTTTTAAGAGCCTGCAGCAGGAATAAAACGTTATAACAAAAATAAAATGTCTGCAAATTCGTGAACATATGTGCGAATGTGGCATCTCTGATCTGATTGGAAACCAGCAGAATGAACACCTTGTCACTTGCAGTTCATCCTATCACATACATAAAATGAACCTCTCACGGCAGCCGATAAGTCTGTAGGAAAAGAGTGAGGAGATCTGCGAGATGGTGATGTGACAATTGTCATCTCACCTCACACGCGGCGTAGAATCAGGCCGAGAGTATTTCAGCAGCTTGTCAGATTATTTTTTTTGCTAGGGGTACCAGCTGAGGGTTAGGCGGAGGTACGTTGATAAAAATGATGGGAAATACGTGCCGAAGAAACAGGATGGTAGGAATAGGACACGAAATGAACGAAACAAGAGTGGCTCCATAGTCAAGAAATAAACATCTTGACAAGGTAGCTTCTCTTATTTCAATAATTCATTGTGCACTTTAAGGGGGGTATTCTAGTGTAGAGACATGAATTTCGGACGTTTTTTCGAGCACCTTAAAAATAAAACAAAGAATATTTGTACTATCCATTATGTCATTATTTGTTCATCTATCTTTTAACAATAAAACAAAAATTGAACGGAGAAATAGTGTTCATAACTAGAATAGTTAATGAAGTGAGAGGGTTAAAAAAAAAAGTGGTGTCATGGCGTACACGATTCGAGCCCTTCTGTTCATCGGAAACAAAAAAAAACCGAACAGATTCTGAATCAGTGAAGATGCCGCTATCGCATGAACCCCGAACAAGTCAAAAACATATTTTTTGACAAAATGGCGGCCGTTTGGAAAACAAAATGCAGTTTAAAAGTTTTTTCCTTACGTTTCCCGATTTTTTGAAAATAGTGAGAGTTGAAAAATATAATTTTTCTAGAGGTTCAGGCGATAGATGCCTGCAGATTGTATCCATATAAATTCGACATGAATCGGTTCAGTAGAACTTGAGATATCGTGTACACCAGTTTGAAAAAAACTAGTTTCGAGAAAAATACGTTTAAAGTTCATTGTTATGGCCGTACCGGGTAAGATACCGCATCACTTAAATGGCTCTAACTCGGTAAATAATAGGATTTTCGATACGTCCTTTCTAGGGTATACTCTTGAATGCCTAATCTACAGAAATATGGAGGAAAAAAATGTTTTTTTTTTAATTTCTAGACTAGAATACTGCCTTAATGTATGCAGCTCAACAGCTCAAGATGTCAACAAGCATTTTTAATTCATAAGATCCGCGTGGATAAAGTGTCACTGAGTTACAATTATATGACGCGATCGGGAAGCAAAGGGACCAAGATCGAAACTAGAGATGGGCAAACCGTTCATGAAGTGATCAAAAGAACTAGTTCACCAAAAAGAGCGAACGAACTGCCGTTCTTTTTTGCTGGGCAACAGTTCATATGGACTGTATACCCAGTTCAGAACGAACTGTGTACGGTGAACGATGAACTGATAATACAGTTCAGAACGAACTGACCGCTGACTGAACTGTGTATACAGTTCAGAACGAACGCAACATTTCAGGATACGATGGTTTTAAATTATTTATCAAATAAATATTGAATTTCATATTTTGGAGTTCAGGGTAAATATTTCAGCAAGTTGATATGCAAATCTACCTCACTTAGAAAATAAAGTTGAAAGCGGAAAGAACAGTCTTCTTCTTCTTCTTCTTTTTGGCTTTAAGAGGGTTTAAACTTTTCAGTTCATTCGCCTCTAGAAGAACAGTCTTGTTTTATATTATATCATATTGTGCTCGATAATTTTGAGATGGACGTTCGCGGTTTGGGTACAGTTTTGCTATAGCATTTATTGCAATACATCGTAAGCAAAGCAGCACAATGCTAGTTCATGCTGCAAATAATGAATAACGACTCAAACAAAATCAAAATTTCAAAATCAAAGTTCGATTTTCTATTGTGCTAAGTTATTTCTAACCAATATCGGACGAAAAATGATTTAAACGGCATTTTATGAATGAAGAGTCTTACATAACATCCCACACTTTTTATACTTGCTTTGACATATCCCTCCACTGTACAAAAGAGTGAGTGAACTGCTCAAAAAAACTTGTTCACTTAAGTGAACGGTTGGTCACTGAACGGTTCATTAAAGTGAACCGTTTTGCCCACCTCTAATCGAAACCGTTCCAAAACAGAACGGTTAATCCAAGACGCTATTGCAAGGTTATACAGTAGAACCCCGATTATCCGCGAAATAGTCGGGCTAGGCCATCGCGTATAACGAAAATCGCGGATAATGCAATATGAGGCACAAACACGAAAAATATATATTTTAGCATGAAAACTATGTTTCATCAATACAGAAATTATTGAACTATCAATCTGCAAGGTCGAGTACATCAGTAATCAGATAATGTGAAATCCATGACCAAAACAAAAAAAGCAAGACTCTACCATTCACTGACAAATTTCGGGAAGGTTTATACATTTACTAGGGAACTCACTTTCGCGGATTATCTGCACCGCGGATCAATAGGTCTTAAATTAACGAAATTAACGAAAAAGAAACGTGATTATACGCCTTGGTGGATAATAAACAGTGGAATTTGCTAATGACACTTGATTTCTATTCAGTATTAAGTCAATAAAAACTCTGCCGGATTGTTTCCGCAATGAATTTCCTTTCATTTCTACTTCAAAATCAGGATTTCCATCGGCTGTTGCTTTATAGTTTCCCAGCATTGACCATTATTTGTTCCTGATGTGTTCATTCAGTTCCTGTTCAAGACATGTTCGGTCGTATGTTCGGTCGTTTCTCAAATTTTCCACAGAAGCTAGGGTCGTATGCGTATTGTTTAACATAGTACGGTCTTTATTGTTGCCTGTATGATGTAAACTAATTACAACTATAATTCTGTGATAAATAATAGCAATTTCAGTTCTTTTTTCATATCCATCCTTCCGGGTCCTTCTTCCAAAAAACCTCAATTGTAATCATGCTCGTAATATACTCGTTTTATAGAATAAATAACCTGTTGTATTATGAAAGTCACAATAGCGAATGTAATAAAATATATCCAATATAGGTGCGCGATTGCGTATAACAATAATAAACGCTCGCTTGCGAACTGCTGATGAAACCCAATTTCCAGTCGATCTATGTCGCTTAATGACCAAGCAATACAACTACATTGTGGAATGATCTACTCCATCGGAGCTAAGAACGGCAAATTTTGCGCTCACTTCAGTTTCCACAGCGGATCCAAATCTTTGAACGGATCGTTGATTGCTTCCTCCTTCTCGGCAGCGGCACTAGCTTGTTCGGTCTTCATCTGATACGATGTCATTATACCACCTAGTCAATTTTCACCAATTTCAATGGAATTATTGATAAGCGATCGTTTAAAATACTCACGTTTATTTAAAATACTATGACCATTGCTTAGAACAATTTGGTACGACTGTTGGATGTGACTGGGATCCCTAAGGGCACCCTTTCGTTGACAGCAAATTCTATACCAAATATCTACAATATCTAGAAATAACAAGTATTTGAAAAATATCATAGACTCGTTTTCGTACATTAATCATACTTATCAATATAGGTTTCTTGGTTTGGGTTGCTAGAATCGAAGCGATGGCCACCGCCAGCAGACTGGACCGGTCCGACCCATTCAAACAGTTTACGATCAGCGGTTTCAACGACTTCAATTCCTGGCTCTGCTGCTGCCTGTAGGCATCGATCACATTTTGTGCGATTCCCAGTACGTACTCGGCTGACTGCTTGAGCCATAGTTTATTTTGTAGCAAAGAAACGTTCAAAATGATATCCGAGCCAAGCATGGTCACACGCAGCATCCGTTCGATACAGTGCGTTAGATCAAACTGTTTGATGAGCGAAACCGAGACATCACCGTAGGTGAGTTCCTGTTTGATTTCCAACGGCCAGAAAGTGTCCAATATCTATGGTGAATAGTAAGAGGCTGTGTTTAACGGTTGAATGAAAAGGTTTCACTCTCGAACTCACCTCATTCGGTGTATGCAAGCACACAACAACGTTAGCTTTCTGCGACCAGATCATGTTCCAGAAATCGTTCACTGTGTTTTGGAGAGGTGTCTGGGCTAGGACTAGTTGAGGGCAACCGAAACCAAGATCCTGTAAAAAGAGATGAGAGAGTTCATATCAACGATGGAACACTGAGAAGTCAACGGGATAGTTTCAACACACGAGCAGTACATTAGCGACTAAACATAATTGGCCTACCATCGAATCACTTACCGGCATAATATCCTTGTGAAACTGGGAAACAATAAATTGAATAAAAACTTGTATAAACGAAAGCGGCGAGGAACGTATACACCAAATAAGAAATTAAAAAAATGAAAATTACTATCAATGTTTATGTTTATTGATTTTGCTTCTACCGAATTTAAAACACCTGTCGTTTCATGGGTTTTCATATAACGTAAAATAATTCGCAGTAAACCGTAGTAAAATCTTTTTCCAAGTTACAGCAATGATATAAATTGAATGCGATTATACTGAAACTATTCAACTGTTAGGTTGTTGCGAGTGTGGGTGAGTTTGTCGATCACGTAAATATATAAAAAATTGCTTGTCGCGTTTGATGAAGAATACGTGCGATAAATCTTGATATATTTTCACGGTTACCTTTTTAGGTTTCCCAAAGTTGACTCTGCACTATCGTGATTGGAAATTGATTAAGAATCCATGCAATGGATTAAGATATACAGGGTTTTCCAACTTTAAATTCCGAAAGTAAATTGGAATAAAACACACTTAGAATTCGAATTTCGATGAAACTTTTATTTCAAATTAAAGTTTGGTTTATGCCATTATGTGTGAAATACAACATCATTCAAATGTCCACCTAGGACTTCCTCGCACACCTTGAATCCAGGTAATTTTCGAAGACTTTTCGGCACATATGGGGCGGTATCTCGGTCATAACTTCACGAATGTTGTCTTTCAAATGTTCAAGAGTTTGCGGAGAGTTGGCATAGACACGTTCTTTTGCATAACCCCACAAAAAAAAAGTCTGGCGGGTTCGAATCGCATGATCTGGACGGCCAATTGGCATCACCAAAACGCGAAATTATGCGTCCCTCAAATTTCGTTCGCAATATGGCCATGTTCGGTCGTGTTTTGTGCCACGTGGCGCCGTCCTGCTGAAACCACATGTCATCCGTATCAATATCATCAATTTGTGACAAAAAAATCGGTTAACATGCGGCCATAGCGCTCACCATTCACAGTTACCGTCTCGCCGTCCTCATTTTCAAAGAAATACGGCCCGATGACTCCACCAGACCATAATGCGCACCAAACAGTGACTTTTGGCGGATGCAATGGCCTCTCAACAATCACGTGTGGATTTTCTGAGCCCCATATACGGAAATTTTGGGTGTTCACATAGCCACCGAGCTCGAAATGTGCCTCATCGCTGAAGAAAATTTGATGCGAAAATTCAGCATTTTGCTGCTGTTGTTCGTTCACCCAATCGACGTATGCCCGACGCATTCCATGGCCACCACGCTCTAATTTTTGTACCAGTTGGACTTTATATGGATGTAGGTGCAAGTCCAAATGCAAAATTCGCCACAATGATGTGTTTGACAAGCCCAATTGCTGAGCACGCCGTGGAATCGAAACATTCGGGTCATCCCCTAGCAGCAACAGCAGTAATATTTTCGGCCGAACACACATTACGATGATGCACAGGTTTCACAATATCCGCTACGGATCCAGTTTGTTCGAATTTACGCACAACATAAGCGATTGTGTGCTCTGTAGGCCGTCCATGACGACCAAAATCCGTCCGTAATGCTCGAAAAACATTTGCCGGTTTTTCATCATTTTTATAGTATAATTTAACAAAATTAACACGTTGTGCGATGCTAAAACGATCCATTTTGTAAAATGGCAGACATTCAACTAACGATATGACGCTTTGGTTGACAGCTATGTCAAACGGTTGTCAGCGCAGGGCTGTATACTTTCGGAAGCCCGAAATGGAAAACCCTGTATATTTCCGATCTTATTAGTGTCACAAAAATTCTTTCGGCAACCTTCTGAGGTTTCCCAAAGATAACTCATCGCTTTCGCGATTGGCGTTCTATTGAGTGTAAGGATTGAAGATCAACAGAATACATCAGTAGTTCGATTGGTTTTAGAGTTCTCTCGGTTACCTTCTCAGGTATGTTATGGATAACTCTCCGCGATTCGATTTCGATAAAAAGCAAGGGCGAAAATAATAGAATATTTAGCCAGTCCAATGATAATTAAACCTTTTCCTTTTCAGTTTACTTAACACTCCTATACTCGCGCATTGGTCTGTCAGACCGAGAAATCAATAATTCGTTCATTTCTCAGAAAATATCAACACTACGACTTTGCGATTCTCTCTAGCTTCGTTATTCGTCGTTCGTCATCGTTTAGCGTATCGCATGTGTTAGTATAATGTGGACGTGTGCCACTTTTTTAACACTTTCGGTCTGACACACCGACGCGAGTATAGGAGTAATATTTTTGGACAAGTGCTGTACGAAACGTTACAGTATCGGGTCCATAAACTACAAGAATTTTTTCGGCCGCCTTCGTTGCAGTTTTACCTCACAGGTAGTAAAAACGTAAAATATGGCGAATTTCTTGCTTGGTAGACTCCATCTTTGACGCGCTATAATTTGAGACTGAAAAGGACAATCACAACACTGTCAAAACGACACTTGTAGCACAGATTGTCGTCTTTAAATAGCCGTATAAAGGGTGTGTCACATCAAATTGCATCACGGAAAAAACGCTGTAGAAATTTAATTTTTAGGAATTATATCTTCAGCTTTCGCTTATAATCAGAGAAGAGTGTATAGATCACGTTGGCCATGCTTCACTGTCAATTTTTCGTAAATTTGGAAAAATGTCGTCGAACGAAAAAGAGCGTCGTGAATTAATCCTGTACACTCATTTCGAGAATCCGGAGTTGTCACATCGGGACATCGGTAAGATGCTGGTAATCGTCCAATCCACGGTCAGCAGAGTACTAAAACGATTCTTCGAGAACCTAACCATCGACCGGAAGGTGAAGAACGGCAAAAATGGATGCTCCGTCAGTGAAAAAGATCACAAGCGCGTAGTTAAGCAGTTTAGACGTGATCCGAGAAGTTCGGTCCGGGATGTCGCCAATAAGCTGAATTTGTCAAGTTCATTCGTCCAGCGGATCAAGCAGCGGAAGGGCCTGCGTACATACAAGGTTCAAAAAAAGTTGTCAAATCGGAGGTGGACTTCAAGAGAAAATGGATTTCTGTTCAAAAAAAACTACAACCTGACGTTGTACAGAACCTTATGGACGGGGTAAAGAGGAAGGTGCAAGCATACGGGCTTGGGCTCGAAGTATGAATAAAAAGAAAATGCCAAAAGTTGTTTAATAGTTTTTATTTTACTGTCTAAAATTTTCAAAAGGATCGGTCTACTGGGCGAATTTCTACAGCGTTTTTTCCGTGATGCAATTTGATGTGACACACCCTTTAGTAAGTCCCGATGCGATAAATACAACACAAGATATGTTTAAGTGTTGCCATATATTGACAATATACGACATTTCTTTTTCCCCAACTCAATATTAACTATTCGTCGTTAGATTCATGCGTTCAAAAGCAAAATATAAATGTTTGACTTTCGTATAGTTATTCGCTAAATATAATGGTCATACATATACACTAGGGTGCCAATGAAAGTGGTCATCTCGAGTTTCAAAAAGTTACCCCATAAAAAATTTTCACCACCTCGAAAAAACACCCTATGCAAAATATCAGCTCAATCGGACTTAAGGGAGAGTGGCGCAAAGCGGTCAAAGTTTGATTTTTTTGAAAATCGAAAAATCACCCAAGGGGGGAGTAAAGGAAATCGAGGTTTTCGAAAAAAAAACAGGAAGTGGGTTATATCTATGGTATAACCGCAAGGGTGACGTAGGACTATCGTTGATTTAGAGATCATTTGTATGAAGTTGAATCTGAATTCATTCTGAATGAATGAATATTTGGAGAACTTCGAAAACGAGAGCGTTATGTTGGAGGCACAAGGTTTTATGCATCCAATATTGGATACGGAAATATCCTACTGATGGGGAAGAATAATCTTCAGAAGCTATCCTGTTGATTGCGATTGATTGAAAAATCACAAAACCTAATGTATTTGGTCACAGTGTTACATGGATAGAAAACATTCAATTAAACTCTTTCACATGAATATATTTTGAAAATTCCCAAAGGAACTGGCAGATTATTTTCCAGCAATGATTAGATCTTTCCACATTTTCCTCGATACTGGAAGCCCACCAGTGGTTAATGCCAACTCGATAACCACCTGTTAATAGCACTTGATTGAAATATATTTGGTCACAGTGTTACATGGATAGAAAACATTCAAATAAACTCTTTCACATGAATATATTTTGAAAATTCTCAAAGGAACTGGCAGATTATTTTCCAGCAATGATTAGATCTTTCCGGAACTTTCTCGATGCTGAATGGCATCCTAACGGAAAGAGTTCTGCGCGTGTATGTGTCGATCCTTCGCCGTCCACCTCCTCCAGCACGTTAGGCAACGATGTTGTCTTGTCGATGTCCTCACGAAAAATGAATGTGTCTCACCACCAGAATATCGCTTAAGTATGCTTTTTGTGTGTGATTGAATCGAGAGAAGGTGTGGTTTACGATGGCAATTTGGAAGGCAAACTAGAGGGGAATGAACTCTCTGAGCTCGGAACTTTCGGCGACTGAGCAATAATCGATTGCGGGCGCATACAATATTGGATACGGAAATATCCTACTGATGGGGAAGAATAATCTTCTGAAGCTATCCTGTTAATTGCGATTGATTGAAAAACCACAAAACCAAATGTATTTGGTCACAGTGTAACATGGATAGAAAACATTCAATTAAACTCTTTCACATGAATATATTTTGAAAATTCCCAAAGGAGCTGGCAGATAATTTTCAGTAACGATTAGATATTTCCACATTTTCCTCGATACTGGAAGCCCACCAGTGGTTAATGCCAACTCGATAACCACCTGTTAATAGCCGCGCGTGTATGTGTGTGTAGCGATGTCTTCCCAGGGAACCGTTTGTGGCATCACTCTCCTCCTGATAGATTCCCTTCTGGCCTAGGGTGCACAAACAGGCTCTTGGTGACACCGTTCATCCGCGCTTTCATGATAAATAAAGAGCTTCACCGCAACAGCGACAACATGCTCCAATCGCTGTTCAATTAGAACTGAGTGGATTTCCGAGCGCCGCTAGCTTATATACCGATTGGTGATTTCAATAGCCTGTTTTGAAAGCAATTTTAAGACTATTGAAACAAGTTTTTGGATCAAAAAGTAACAAGTATATAACGCGTAGACATTTTATCTTTCGAATGAAGTGTTTATCATACCATTTCGTTCAGTTGTTTAGGAGCTATTAACGCTCAAAATCTCGGTCTCCGGCGTAACGCTTTCGTTTTCGAAACTTTGATTTTACACCCCGGTATAGAAATGAAAGACGTAGTCCTACGTCAAAATTTTTGATGCCAAATGTCTTAAAATTACATGAAACTAGTAAGATCTGAGATCATAAGAGTGTCATCTCGAAAAATTTTTTGTTAAAAATCGACTTTTTTTTCGACATGCGAAACGAAAAGTATGGCTTAGGGTGATAATAAAAATAGTTATCTCGATTTTTCATTCGGAACATGCTACGAAATGTTGATTTGCACAATAATATACCCTATGCAAAATATTAGCTCATTCATTCATTTACTGGTGCCCAAACGTTAAAATTTTAGTTTTTTTTTTAAACGAAAAATCACCGAAAATCGAGGTTTTAAAGGCAATTTCTGATGCCAAATGTCTTAAAATTGCATTACCCGTCGAGATTTACAGTTATCTCGAAAAAATTTTTTTGTCAAAATTGCACTTGGTCGTTTTTCCGTCTGAAAAATGGATTTTTGAAAAAAAAAAATTTGAGATAACAATTCAGGCAATTTTAAGACTGTTGGCATCAAATTTTTTTTAAACCCCGATTTCCGCTGATTTTTCGATTTTCAAAAAACTCAAATTTTAACGTCTGCAACATCAGTAAATGAATCCGAATGAGCTAACATTTTGCATAGGGTATATTATTGTGCAAATCAACATTTCGTAGCAAGTTCCGAATAAAAAATCGAAATAGCTATTTTTATTGGCACCCTAAACCATACTTTTCCTTTCGCATGCCGAAAAAAAGTCCCGGAGTGCCGATTTTTAACAAAAAAATTTTTTTCGAGATGACGCTAGATCTCGACGTTTCATACCATTTTTCGAAAACCCCGATTTCCTTTACTCCCCCCTTGGGTGATTTTTCGATTTTCAAAAAAACTCAAACTTTGAACGCTTTGCGCCACTCTCCCTAAAATCCGATTGAGCTGAAATTTGGCATAGGGTGTTTTTAGAGGTGGTGAACATTTTGTATAGGGTAACTTTTTGAAATTTTAGGGTCGATTTTTTCCCATACATTCATTGGCACCCTAATATACACACTTGTGAGAGAATTTCACTTATGGAGTAATTATAAATTTCACTTGTGGAGGAACTATAAACTAATAGGTGGCTTATGCTAATTTCTAACAGTTACCGTTTCGGGAATATTTTTTTATAATGGACAATATCGACAAGAAAAGGAAGTTCCTATAAATCCTTTTATATCATCTTTTCATGCCCCATCTAAAAAGGCATTAATTCTTAGTTTACCAAGAATACAGAGACAAAGAATATTAGACATTCAGCTCGCGCAGTCCGAAGACATCGGTCGCAAATTTGTTCGCGTCTATCATATAGTGGAGATTATACCGTTATCAGTTCGTGGCTGGTGAAGTTATTTCGCCTTAACGGGGTTCTCTTTATTGCGCGAGTGAGAAGAGCAATCACAACCAGCGTGAGGAAGAAGTCCTCCACAGCGGGCACGGTGCGTGTGCCGTATCATCGCTTTGTGTGCTTTATCATCGTCATCGATTCCATCATCGTGTCGTGGTGCGATTTACCGTTGCAGCTGTACCGAGCGATTGCCACGCGGTTCGATTGGGACACCGTTTCATTTCATTCGCATTGGTGATTTAGGCGATTTAGGTATAATATAATATATATGGTTTAGGAAGATAGAAGAATTCAAAATTGTATTATTTTATATCTGCCGTAATGGCAGAAGGTCATGTTAAAATGGAGATTGAAACTACTGTTTCCTCCTCACTAGCTACAACGGGGGCTGGGAAGTCGCTCAAACGCGTTCCCCCCTCAGAAGATGTTTCTTCAGAGAAAGAGTTGATTAACCTCAACAAGCCCCCCTCAAGAAAATTGGCAAACTTTTCCTCTTCGCCCCCTCAATCTCCCGCTCCCGCTTCCGCTCAACTCACGAACTTGCCTCCCAGTCCTACTGATCCCGCTCCCGCTCAACAATCGACCTCGTCCTCCCCCTCAGTTGTTTCCTCTCCTCGTGTCAAGGTCTATCCAGACGGCGCATCTGGAGCTGGTCCATGGGTTGTTTTTTTCCGGCCCAAACCAAAAGGAAAGTCTATTAATGTCATTCAGGTTTCGAAAGATCTGGCAAGATATTATTCCTCCGTGGTCGAAATCTCTAAGGTTAGGCCGAACAAACTGCGTGTTGTCGTGAGTGATCGGAAACACGCAAATGCAATTGTGATCGACGAGAGGTTCACCCTAGCGTATCGTGTCTACGTGCCCTCCCATGACGTAGAAATCTCAGGGGTGGTAACTGAAACGGGTCTGACGTGCCAATTGATAAAAGAAGGAGTTGGTAAATTCAAAAGACTCCCTTTGGTGGGCGTTAAAATTTTGGACAGTCGCCAACTAGGTAAAGTATCCCAAGAAGAGGGAAAAACGAAATTCACGCCGTCAGACTCGTTTCGTGTAACTTTTGCTGGTTCGGCCCTCCCTGACTACGTCATGGTGGACAAATTGAGACTGCCTGTACGACTCTTCGTGCCAAAGCCCATGACTTGCAACAAATGCAAGTCAGTTGGTCACACTTCAGATTATTGTGCCAACAAGGAGCGCTGTGCACCTTGCGGAGAGCAACATGTGGGGGAATCCTGTAGTGCGACTGAGCATAAGTGTCCATACTGCGGGGGATCCCCACACGTGCTCTCAGCTTGTGAAACTTACAAGAGTCGCTGAGAGAAACAGAAGCGCTTTTTGAAGGAACGCTCAAAACGCTCTTTTGCGGATATTTTAAAGGGCGCTTCTCCACTGGCCCAACAACAATCAATTAACACTCAAAATGTCTTCGCCACGTTGCCCGTTGACGAAATGGAAGCGGACACAGCTAACGGGGGCACACCGTTCATTTTCCAAGGGAATCCCCGGCGCAAAAACGTGACCACTCCCAAAGTTCAAGGACAAGCCCCACCGGTTATACCCCCTGTTAGCATGTCTAAAAAATTGAGTGCAGCGGACAAGCAAAATCAGGTTCCTCCTGGTTTCCGTGGGAATGGTTCACCTTTGAACGGCCCAGCACTCGAGGGGACATCAAAAACCCCAACTGTCCCTGTTTTTCCGTCCAGTTCAACTTCCCAATCGGGATTTATAAAGTTGACTGACCTTGTGGATCAAATCTTCACGTGTTTTAACGTTTCCGACTCCATCAGAACCATTGTCATCTCAATGCTTCCAGTGTTAAAGACAATTTTGCAGCAATTGATGCAAACATGGCCCCTCCTTGCAATGATTATCTCTCTTGATGTCTAATTTAAATAGAGAGGTCGGAGATATCACTGTTTTACAGTGGAATTGTCGTAGTCTTATCCCTAAATTGGATACTTTCAAATTTCTAATTCATAAATTCAATTGTGATGTTTTTGCTCTGTCCGAAACCTGGCTCTCTTCTCAAAATGATCTCTCTTTCCACGATTTTAATATAATACGCTTGGACCGCGATGACAGATACGGAGGGGTACTATTGGGGAATCATAAGTGCCACCCATTTTTTAGAATTGAACTTCCACCTATTGGAGGGATCGAAGCTGTTGCTTGTCATGCAACCATCAGAGGCAAAGACCTCTGTATTGTCAGCTTGTATTGGCCTCCGAGAGCTGCGGTTAGCCGCAAACAACTTGTTGACATGTGCTCACTCCTTCCTGAGCCACGATTGATCTTGGGAGACTTCAACTCTCACGGAACTGCCTGGGGGGAACAGCACGACGACAATCGTTCATCGTTGATATATGACCTTTGTAACAGCTTCAATATGACCGTTTTGAATACTGGGGAAACAACACGAGTACCTAAACCTCCTGCTAACCCAAGTGCTCTTGACCTCTCGCTTTGCTCGAATTCACTATCGTTAGATTGCAAGTGGAATGTAATCCAGGACCCCAATGGTAGTGATCACTTGCCAATCAAAAGTTCCATCACCATTGGGTCGAATTCTTCTGAATCTATAAACATGGCATATGACCTCACAAGACACATTGACTGGAAAAAATATGCGGACGCGATTGCTCTAGCCATCAATTCCAGAGATGGTTTGCCTCCATTGGAGGAGTATAACTTCATTTCTCGTTTGATCTATGACAGCGCGGTTCGCGCTCAAACGAAACCCATCCCAGGTTCCACTATTCGTCGAAGGCCTCCCAATCCATGGTGGGATAGCTAATGTTCCAAGCTTTATCAGGATAAATCGAACGCATTTAAAGCTTTTCGAAAACGTGAACCATTGAGAATTTTCAAACGTATTTGGACCTTGAAAATCAATTTAAAAACTTGATCAAAGGGAAAAAACGTGCTTATTGGCGAACTTTCGTGGGAGGTTTGTCACGAGAAACGTCAATGAAAAAATTATGGAAAGTGGCTCGAAACATGAGAAATCGCTCTTCATCGAATGAAAGCGAAGAATATTCACATCGATGGATTTTTAATTTTGCGCGGAAGGTTTGTCCTGATTCCGCACCTGTGCAAAAAAAATTTCGAGATATACCACAAGATAGGTGCGATCTTGATTCCGAGTTTTCGATGGTAGAATTCTCTCTTGCTCTCCTTTCTTGTAACAATTCGGCTCCAGGAACGGATAGAATTAAGTTCAACTTGTTGAAACCTTTCCCTGATGTGGCGAAACATCGCTTGTTGGATTTATTCAATCGGTTTCTGGAGCATAATATTGTTCCAGATGATTGGAGACAAGTGAGAATTATAGCTATTCAAAAACCCGGAAAACCCGCTTCCGACTTCAATTCGTACTGCCCAATAGCAATGCTGTCTTGTATACGGAAATTGTTGGAGAAAATGATCTTGTTTCGCCTTGATCGTTGGGTTGAAACGAATGGCTTACTCTCAGATACACAATATGGGTTCCGCAGGGGCAAGGGGACGAATGATTGTCTTGCGTTGCTTTCTTCAGAAATTCAAATGGCTTACGCCGAAAAAAAACAAATGGCTTCAGTATTCTTGGACATAAAGGGGGCCTTTGATTCTGTTTCAATAGAGGTTTTGTCAGACAAATTACACTCTCGGGGTCTGCCGCCTCTGTTGAATAATATGTTATATAACTTGCTTTGTGAGAAACATTTGAATTTTTCTCACGGAGATTCGGCAGTGAGTCGGGTCTCTTACATGGGCCTCCCTCAGGGCTCCTGTTTAAGCCCCCTTTTGTACAACTTCTATGTAAGCGACATTGACAATTACCTTACACAAAATTGCAGCTTAAGACAACTTGCAGATGATGGAGTAGTGTCTGTCGTAGGATCAAACGAATCCGACCTGCAAGAACCCTTACAAGATACTTTGAACAATTTTTCAACCTGGGCCATTGGGCTAGGGATCGAATTCTCCACGGAGAAAACAGAGATGGTGGTTTTTTCTAGGAAGTATAGACCAGCAAAACCAAAGCTTCAACTTTTGGGTAAACCGATCACTCATGCTATGTCATTCAAGTATCTTGGGCTATGGTTCGACTCCAAATGTACTTGGGGGGCCCATATTAGGTATCTGAGTAAAAAATGCAAACAAAGAATAAACTTTCTCCGTACAATTACCGGCACCTGGTGGGGAGCCCATCCCGAAGATCTTATTATGTTGTATCGAACAACTATTCTCTCAGTGATGGAGTATGACAGTTTCTGTTTTCAATCAGCTGCCAAAACACATCTCATTAAACTCGAGCGAATTCAGTATCTTTGTCTCCGTATTGCGTTGGGATGTATGCCCTCAACGCATACCATGAGTCTCGAGGTTTTGGCAGGCGTACTCCCACTAAAAGATCGCTTCAATTTATTATCTCTTCGGTTCTTCATTCGGTGTAAGGTTATGAACCCATTGGTGATCGGAAATTTTGAGCAGCTGATCGGGCTAAATTTTCCTTCTGGATTCATGACTTCATATCATGAATTCATCTCCATGCAGGTTGATCCTTCTTCGTATATTCCCAACCGTGTTTGTTTTCCTGACTACATCAATTCATGAAGGAAGATAATCCATGGAATTCCAGATTATCATCGATCGGGGATCGTTCCTACGATCTTCAATGCAAAGTATGGGCGTATCAATTGTGATAATATGTACTTTACTGATGGGTCCTCTATGAATGAGTCCACAGGATTTGGAGTGTTCAACGAATTTTTTAGCACCTCCCACAGTCTTCAGAATCCTTGCTCAGTGTATATTGCTGAATTGGCAGCAATACACTGGGCGCTGGACAGCGTCGCCTTACGACCTGTTGAACACTATTACATTGTAACGGATAGTTTTAGCTCTGTCGAAGCTTGTGAGGCCGGAAAAGCACTCGCCGTACTTCCTTGAGAGAATACGTGAAATTTTGAGTGCTTTAACCAGACGCTGTTATGTCATTACCTTTGTCTGGGTCCCTTTACATTGCTCAATTCCGGGTAATGAGAGGGCTGACTCATTGCAAAGGTAGGTGCAATTGAAGGCGATATTTATCAGCGTCAAATCGCCTTCAATGAATTTCATTCTTTAGTCCGTAAAAATACCATCGCTAACTGGCAACGTAAGTGGAACGAAAATGAATTGGGTCGGTGGCTTCACTCGATTATCCCTAAGGTTAGCCTCAAACCATGGTTCAAAAGTCTGGACTTGAGTCGGGACTTTATTCACACCTTCTCTCGACTCATGTCCAATCACTGTTCGTTAGACGCGCTACTCTTTCGTTTTAATCTTGCCGATGGCAATATCTGTGCTTGTGGCCAAGGTTACCACGACATCGAACACGTTGTTTGGTCGTGCGAGGTGTATCTTGTTGCCAGATCGAATTTAGAAAACTCTTTTCGGGCCAGAGGAAGACAGCCCAATGTGCCGGTGAGAGATGTGTTGGCTCGGTTAGACCTTGATTACATGTCCCAAATATATGTCTTCCTAAAAGTTATCGATCTTCGTGTGTGATTGTCCTTATATCCTTATATTCTCCTTTTCCTTTTCCTTCGCGAGAAAGCAAATCCCTTCTTACTAACAATAGAATAAGGTGAAATGTAAATACGTATTAGATATAAGATAGGCTTAAGAATTGAGTATGATGAATGTGAGTGCGAATGTGAGTGTGAACATTGTCAACATATCCTTATATCCCTTCCTTTTCCTGAAAAAAATGTCACCCTTCTAAACTCGAGCAAACCGCGAGTAATCGGTTCTCTACTTCATTAACACTAGAATTAATGAAAAATGTTTATATATACTTGTAACAATACAGATAGGAGTTTGGCTCCTTTAAACTTATGTAACTGAGCCTGTAAAAATAAACGATTTAATAAAAAAAAAGAATATTAGAAATATGCAAACTTTATATTCCAGAACTTTTATCATCTGGTAATTATCTAGAAGGTCGTTATACATATATACATGACAAAAGACCCGAAAAATACGCAACAACTGCATGAAATGTAAAAAATATGTTTGTTTCGAGCATGCAGTTATGCTATGTTCTGATTCTTACTCCAATGAAACCACAATCGATTAATACGGTTTTATGTTGTTTTATAGCTCTTTATACTTCCATGAATTATATTCAGTTGCTTACTTTTATTTTATAACAATGAAAAATTCGAATTTTGTTATTTGTGTTGGAGTATCAAAAATAACTCTGTTTTGAGGAGGCTGAATTAGATGACTATTAAAACATAATAAAGATGAAGAAAACATATTTTTTGGAGATTTTCCATTCAATCTTACCCTGTTCTTCAAATAAATGCCAATAAAACCTGAAAAATACACAATGGCAACATTACAAAGAAGTTCAATTTTCGGTCTGTGACACCGTACGCGAGTATACGTGTTACGATTCTGCACGCGAGTACAGGAGGGTTGAAGATATTCTCTATAGACTGCGTATACATAATCACATCACTTACCACAGTGAATCCCGATTCTTTCCTCTCCCCACTAACAACTTTCCTTTCCATGATAATCCCTAGGGAACCACGCTATAGAGGCGACCCTTCTGGCCCTCGGGCGGCGATTATCATACTGACATTCCTTCCCCTCCCCTGGTGACCTTAAGGACGTGGCCGGCGTCGTTATTGACCATTTGAAGCACGAGTCACCGAAAATTGCACAACAAGAATGATTTGCTAGTCCCAAGCGTCATTCTGTGTGTTCTTTGTGCAATTTAGTTGGTTCAGGTCAATCATGGAGAGTAACTACGAATTGTACAGTCTACCCAAGCTCAAGCTCGAGCTCACGTAAAGAGATAAAAAATTGAAGCATTGGAAGAACTGACGCCATTGCATGGTGTCTTCTGACGACATGGAAGTCTGACGGGTTTTTTGCACATTGTAATTCCACCGTAAGGCTCTTCCGGAATTCGTCGGAGAGTGGCAGGCTCTTGTTTTCGAACTCAATATATTCAGCTCTGATCGCTAGGTTATTCCACACATCAGCTAACGATTCACCTGCATACTCAAAATGTTTTCAGTTTCGAGTCCCCGACGTGCAACTCGGTTGAAAACACTTTGTCCTGGAGCGTTTGTAGCAATTAATATTGAGATTCAATTGAATAAAATGATATATCGAAAGTATCTATGACCTTTTTAAAATGAGGGGTCTCGTGTGGTCCTCGTTTTAATTAATTATGATTACTGGCTTGATTCAGGCAGCTCTCACACCCTTTTAATATCGAGCCCATGAGAAAATGCGTTCGAAGAACAATACCTTTCTAAACAAATCGCCACGTACATTGGACTACAGTATTGAACGGCTTCAGCATGACGAAGGTGCCCTAGCTTCATTCACGGAATATGCTTATGTTTAGCAGCCATGACAAAATCATGATCCGGTGGATTAACGCGATATTCGAGATGCATTGATCGGTGTCTGCTTACAGGCTTCTATTAAACCCATTACAACACGTGCTTTATCATCCTGGATCAGGAAACACACCTCATTCGGTCCCAGAATAGAAGTTAGCTGCTCAAGGATATAGGGGCGCGTGAACTTTTTTTGGAATAAAAATAGAATATTGTTACGTAACGATTACGGCTATGAACCATTAAGCCATTAAGTAACGCAACCTTGACCCCTCTCTCCCCCTTCTCACGTTTATTTGCATCACGCTCGCTAGGAGTGTTTGGTGCTGTGTACTCTCGCGGTCTCGTGGTCTCTCAAATTTCAATGACGTCAGAAGTAGAAACAGAAAGGAAAACGATGACATGCACGAACAAGCCCTGAAGAATGGTGGTGTGTATTTTCCATCTTTTCATCGGTTTCGTTCAGCAAAAAACATTGAACCTTGTTCATCATTTTCACGCAAGGCGGCGCATTAGTAGTAGTGATCGTTTCATACGTAATTGACTGTGTTTGCCCTGTCGCTCTTGAAGATACAGAGAAGTGATTGAATGACGGCGGGTTCAGATTGAAAGGTTTGAACCCGGTAGTCATTACTGCTTATTTTGTAGCGTTAAAGTTGTGTTGCGTGCGGATTGGGTGGTGTAGTCAAGTATAGCTATTAGATTACATTCTTCACGGTAGATTTGAGTTCCACCAAAATAGAAAATAAAAATAACCTTCGATAATTCCTCATCGATGTTACAAATGTGAAGTAATACACACTTTTTCTGAGATTGTCTACCTGTCCTATGAACAGTTTGAACAGGCGAAACTGACGCCTCTGGTTTCAGCCTCCATGAGTTGTTCTTGGAAAGAACAGCCTGTAATGTCCTTGGAAAGGCGATAGGCTCATTATTGAGGTACCATGTGTCAATTGAAGTGAAATTATAAGACCCTGTTTAAAGCTAATTGATTTAGTCTAATTAATCTTGTTTAGAGACGAACCAACTAAGGAGACTAAATGTTCCTAAAAAGACGAGAAAAAAAATCTTGTTTGGTCGAATGTGAAAAGAGTAAGAGTTTACAAATTATAAAGTGACGGTCACTCAGTAAAGTTCTTTCTTAATGACAATGCAAAACTAAATATCGTTCATCAGATTCTCCTCACCTTTACATAAGCCGCATTTATATAATTGTCCGTCTCCGTTGGCAATGTCACCCGCGCGTGATCATACGGCACACAATCAACGGAGCGATTCTTCTCCGGAAAAAGCCTGGCCACACTGACCTGTCGTTTAGCTTCCTCTTTCACCTGGAATCAAGATATATGCTAACAACTGTTTCCTGCTTCTATCATCACCCATCTCACTCACCAGCAAATCCTGCAATTCCTTCCACTTCCCATCCAGCGGAGTGGTTCCGTTTAGCGTCTTCACATTCAAACTGTCGATAAACTTCTCCAACCGTTCGACCTCCTTGTGGAACCACTTGAGCGTGGACTGATCCTCGAACGGATCCCGCACGGGCTGCACCAAAATGTTGTCCAAAGTGCTCCGGTTGCTGGTACCTAGCACCACTGTACTTCCGCCACCCACAATCGAACCAATCGGATCAATCTGTGGCGGACGGGCTTGCGTTGGTTTACCCGCATGCAGCGATGCACTTTCCCAGTCAAAATTTTGATCAATCGAACTCAAATCCGAACAGATGGAAAGGTTGTCCACGCTTGCCTTGCGATCGCTGCCCGCTGGCGGTCCCAAGGCTGGAGTATCTGTTTGTGGCTGTTGATTAACAGCCACAGAGGCGGGGTTTGGTGTAACGTCGGCCAGGGATGCTACCACCTTGGTTGGCGTGAGGACTTCACTCTTAACATCTTCATCCTTGGATGTGACAGATGATTGGGGCTGTAGTACGGGTGCTTCCACCGGTGCGGGTGTGAAATCAATTCCCGAGAGCAGATCCAAGTTGGAGGATTGTCTGGCTGCAGGGGCTGGAGCGCTCGGTGGGGCTTGCTGCGGTTGAGAAGCTGAAGGAACCGTAACTTTAGTGGTGCGATCAATGGTCGGCTGCACTGCAGCAGGTGGTGGTTGCTGAGTAGCACTTCCGTCCGCGTTGGTGGCGCTATAGGTTCCGTAATTGTAAGATGTAACTCCATAATTAGAATACTGATTTTGAACCGAATTCGTATCAACCGTCGGTTGGGGATATTGAACCGCAGGGGTGCTCTGTTGATAGGCATAACCGGGAGTGTTGTTATAGTAGGAATTCTGGGTCTGTCCTGGCTGATACTGCTGGTTGACGTCTTGAAGCTGAGTCGCTTGGCCTCCGTATCCGTTATATCCAGCCGTAGTTGTTGTTTGAGATGAGGGAATGTTAGAAGCAATCGATTGGGTGATCGTGCCTTGCGCAACAGAACTAGAACTGTACGGATTCATATACTGAGTTTGAGTTTGCTGTTGATTACTGTAATCGGCGACTTGTTGTTGGTAATAGGATCCGCCGGATGTTGAAGCCGGGGCTGGTATTGAAAAAGTGTTCGTTGTTGGTGGTACAGTCTTGCTACTATCATAAGGATTCACTTGGGGTGGCTGAGCTGATTGGTTGTACTGAACCCCGGTATATTCGTATGTACCTGTTTGAGGATTGTAGGAATATCCAGGATAAGTAGGATAGGAATTACTTGGATCAGGATTGGTTTTCTGGGGTTCGCTAGGCTGGGTCGGTTGGGTGTACTGTTGATGTACCTGTGTTTGCGGCTGCTGATAATATTGCCCGGAAGCAGCTTGATATTGAGCTGACGACTGGCCGAATGATGCATGTGACTGATTAGCTTGAGTCGAATATTGTTGGTTCAAAGAGGTAGCATCCGTTTTGTACGAATTAATTTGATTATAGTTCAAGGCAGTATTCGTATCCAAGTTTGTCTGATAATTCGCTGTTGGTTGATACAAATTCATTGATCCAAATTGTTGCGTCATTTGATTCCATTGTTGCGTCGGAGGAGCATCACCAGATACAGAGGACAGCGCGGGTGAGGGTTGCGACGGCGGATATTGGTTATAATCCACAGCTCGGTTATTATTGTAGTAACTGTGGGTGGGATTTTGATAAATCGGATTAACATAACCCGTCGTTTGAGGTTGTGTCTGCGTTGAAGTCATTGTCGGATTGGTATTAGATTGGAATGTAGAAGAGGTCGCCGGTTGACCGTAACTCATCTGTTGTTGCTGCTGATGATGATGCTGATAGTACTGTGTATAATCAGTAACTCCTTGCGTTGACTGTGCCATTGCAGTCGCAGGATAGTAATTTGAACTAGAATATGAATCCTGATAATAACCGCCCGCGGTAGAGTTTGCACTGGAAGTTGGAGCAGTGCTTTCCGACCCTACCGGGTTCGGTCTCACAGGAGGAATGTAAGCCGACGGATTAGTATCCATCCCAGCCGCTTTAATGGAACCAAGAGTAATATTACCAGACTTCAGATAGTCTTTAAGCTTCGGACCGCTACTCATTCTAGGACTTTCCCTAGAAGAATCCTGCTTCTTCACCATATTGCTTGATTTTAACTTTTGATTGCGCTCCTCATCCTGAACATCACAGGCAGCCTTCACCCTCGAATATAGCTTCTGGACGTTAGCTTGAAGCTTCTTGTAAAATTCCAACCCTTTCGCGCTCTTCGACAGCAAATCCTCGTACACATCGTACGATCCCTGCAGCGAAGAGAAAAACTGCTCCCGTTTGTATTTCGTTTCGCTTATAGATTTGATGATCGGGGCACAGCGGGCGTAAATATCCGTCAGGACCTTCAAGATGTTCGCTTGGGCTTTCATGTTGGCTTCCAGCAGCGTAATCAGTTGGTTATGTTTTGCCAGTTCTTTCTCGAACAGCTCCTGCATGCGTTGCTTGTTGTCCGGGCCACCCTCGAGGGCAATCACCTGCGACGTGATGTCATCGTTTGTGATGTTAGTTCGCAGGTCCTGGTACAGCTTGACGCGTTGGCTCTTCATCTCGTTGACCTGCGAGAAAGAAAAATTGAAGACTGAGGTCAGTATTCTTTTCCAATGGAATGAACCAAACTGTAAATCTACACAACGGAGAATGACTACGAATGCGTGAGATGTTACGAAATATATAGTCGGGTCGTTCAATTGTAGAAAAACCAGAGATAACCTCTGTCGTCGCGTATCGATATATACGATACAGACGTTGAATCACGAAAAATATAGTCGGTCCAGTACCTAGTTGTGAATGATTTTTCTCGGTCGTATTTTATAGTTTGTCAATGGAAATCTTCCGCCTTCGCGTACACGGTGAAGTATATTTTTTTGGTAAAGAAGTTCTCCCGATTGTCTCCATAGGTTGCTCCTAAAGCTCTTCCGTCGTCGCGTATAAGTATTTACTGCAGATTATCTGGGCGATGAGGAGAGTGTAACGAACAGTCATTGGGTGCGGTTGTTTTTTTTGCTCTGCGTTTGCTTTTTTCATCTTTTAGCGTGTTTAAGCGCGTTTCGGCTCAATTTGCTACTGGGATTAATCTGTTGGTGAAAGTTACCAGTTGGCCTGAGTGAAGTTCGGAAAATGTGAAATAATGTTTTTAGTTCTACTGCCAAGAGAAAAATTAAATTTTCGAGTTTACCCAATTATCTATTCGTGAAAATTTTTCGTTTGCATGTTTTGCTCGTTTCTCGCGTCGTTATTTTCTTCTCTAGGTACTGTGTTTATGTGCGTGTGTGATAGCCAGAATCTCAGCTCAAATTCTTTATACCAGATGCGATCGAGGCAGGAATCGCATTAGTTCTACTAGCAGGACGATGACCCAACCATGTCAAGGAATATCAATACCGCAGCTAAGTTCTTTTTGAGTGTAGTTTGCTTTCTTTCATGAATACTATCATGATTCGCAATTCGTAATTTCGAATACCGATCCGAAAGCTCTCCTAAATCCATTTCACATAAAGACTCTCTCAGTGTTGTGAGAGGGATATGGGACAGTGAATGCGACTGTTATGCGAGAGTGTGGCCGTACGAGTCGTGTGGGGTCGTGGGATTGCAGCCGTATGGAATTGTATTGGTGTGGGTGCCTTGCTTTCCCTCGCTTTGACTCTTCGGGCGAGTAGAGTGGTTTGTTTCTTTTTGTCAGTTGTGTAATCATGTTTTCGTGAGAGCTCGAATGCACTGTCTTCATAGCCTTTAGTGCGGTTATATTTGCAGGCTATTTTGTTTACTTCTTCTTCTTCTTCAATGGCACTAACGTTCCTAAAGGAACTTCGCCGTCTCCGCGTAGTATTACTTGCGTCATTTTTATTTGTACTTAGTTGAGATTTCTATGCCAAATAACACGCCTTGAATGCATTCTGAGTGGCAAGCTCTAGAATACGCGTGATCACAGTGCAAGTCGGAGGAAATTTCTTTGACGAAAAATTCCCCCGACCAGAACGGGAATCGAACCCGAACACCCGGCATGTTAGTTATGACGCTAACCACTCGGCCACGGGAGCGAATTTTGTTTACTTTATGAGGTCGATTTCGGGTGGGGCGATGACAACTAGCGGTCGCATCAGTGCAACTGTTTACTTCTCGAGATTGCATATGATTTGTGCGGCCACATTTTCTAATCTAATCTGAATGGAACCAGTTTGGAGCTAATATGAACTTAGTAACTTTAGTCTATGAAGCGTACCCGTGATATAAAATTGAATATATCGCAGGGTCCATTGGCTTAGAGGAGTTCTCTCTGTTACCTTCTCAGGTTTCCGACATGTAACTGTCCGTCATCGAGATTGGATTAGCGATTGAAAAAAGAACCTTTATTTATGAATTTATGAATATAGTCGGTCCAATCAATTTAACAGGTTTTCCTTCTCAGGATATCTAGAGACAATCTCTAACGTGTGTGACATATAAAATTTTCGAAAATTTTTTTCGACGAGTGGTCGATAGTTTGCGTTAAAATTATCATATCACTTAACGCAGTGAATCCTGATTTTTCTTAACCATTCACACTAACAACTATTCCTTCCATGATAAACGCTAGGGAACCACGCTATCCCTTCCCCAGGTGACTGTAAGGACGTGGCCGGCGTCGTTATTGACCATTCAAAGCTCGAATCACCGAAAATTGCACAACGAGAATGATTTGCTAGTCCCAAGTGTCATTCTGTGTCCTTTATGCAATTTGGTAGGTTCAGGTCAATCACGGAGAGCAACTACGAATTGTACAGTCCACCCAAGCTCAAGCTTACTGCAGATTATCTGTGCGATGAATCATAATATCTTATCCTATAGGAACCCTGAACCTCTGCGACCATTAGTTTGATCTATTGTAGTGCACTCCAGTTTGCTATGTATGTACTGTCAGTTTGTTCCATCACTCAGAGAATGAGTGATAGTCGCATATCCTCCTCCTTTTGGTTCAGCAGACCAAATCTCGTTAGGTAGAAGAATGTCCTTTTCAAAAATCCTCAGTCTTCGCTGAATAAGTGTACTGCATTGACACAGTAAACAGTAAATGTTCCGAAGTAGCAGCTTCGAAATTACAGAAACGACAATTATAATCTGTCAGTTTTCCGATTTTTTAAGATGATACCAGCTCGGACAATGTGACAGTGAATTATAATATATCTAGCCCGGTTTTTGTAAATCCCCATAGACTTCAGAACCAATGTAGCTGTAAATATACATGCTAGTAGGGGGTATTTTTGTGTACACCAAAATGTGTTTCCTTATCACGGACTTCAAAATCAATGTGCCTGGGAGAATACGCTTGGCAAATAAATGGATATTGGGGATATTTTTGTTCGCACCTCAATGTGTTTCCCTAACGCTGACTTCAAAATCAATGTACCTGGGGGAATCCGCTTTGCCAATACATGCAAGTCGGGGGTATTTTTGTTCCCACCGAAATGTGGTGTTGGCTGCCATACAAATGAAACACAAATTTCTACATTACTCAAGAATTAATCAAGTAAATGCAACCAAATTAGGCATTTGGAGGGTTTAGGGTGCAATAAATGTTTCTATGGTGGCTAGACACTCCATCCCCTCTCTAAGGGGGGGCTACCATACAAACGAAACACAAATTTCTGCATTACACGAGAATTTATCCAGCAAACAAAACCAAAGTCGGCATGTGAAGGTTTTAAGGTGCAATAAATGTGTTTACGGTGGTTAGATACTCCTCCCACCCTTTAAGGGGGTGCCGCCTTACAAATAAAACACAAATTTCTGCATAACTCGAGAATCAATCAAGCAAACGAAACCAAATTTGGCATGTGGTGGTTTAAGGATGCAATAAATGTTTCTATGGTTCGACACTCCTCCATCCTCTAGCGGGCTGTCGTACAAATGAAAAACAAATTTCTGCATAACTCGAGAATTAATCAAGAAAATGAAACTAAATTTAGCATGTGGAGTTTTTAGGGTGCAATAAATGTTTTTACGGTAGTTAGACACTCCACCCCCTTATCTAAGGGAGAACTGCCATACAAATGACAAACTCCTGCATAACTCGAGAATTAATCAAGCAAATGGAACCAAATTTGGCATGTGGAGGTTTTAGGGTGCAGTTCTTCAATTCGTACCCCCCATATGTCCCCGAAATTCTAATCTAACGTCTGAACATGAGGGATCCTGGACGAAGACGAGTTGTAGTCTATAAGTTGCAAATGAATTGATTTTTTTTTTTAAGGAAACACTAAAGTTAGTCTTAGTACCAGTTTTCTTTCATGCCTACCAAAGTGTTCAGTTGCAAATATTTTGGAATTTATAAATATTCCTATAGATCTATATAGATGGGACTTATTATCTCTTCTTTTTCTTTCCACCGGTAGCTGTTCTTTATCACGAAACCCGAATATCGGCCGGTGTACAGTTTATATGAGTTTACCCGGACCCGCTTTGAAGAGTTGCGAAGCTGGTATATGACCTTCTTAATTGCGTCAACACCGTCTGGGTCTCGTGTCTACGATTCTTGCGATTACAGTTGCTCCATCTACTCACATTCCTCCTCTTCCAGGCGATGCTAATAACTATGAAATAGAATTAATCCAGTGGCTTATCTGTGCGTACTGTATACTTCTCAATGAAAATCATCCAGTATTCGTCACCAAATTTTTTTATTCTATTGTTCGTTGTTGGTATCTAATGACGGTCTTTAATACAGCAAAGCTTTGAGAGTAATTCCGAGGCCACCACGTTCTTTTACTGCTGTCTTCGTGAAACTTGATTCATTTGGAGTCCGGAATCACAAAACTAGTTGTATCTCAGTAGGTCTTTTCCAATGTAATCAACTCCATTGGTACTGACACCTTTCGACTGTAGTGTCAGATCTGACCCATACCAAATCAGGCCCATACCTCACCGGATCTTTGTGAGCCTTTATAAACGGAAAGAGACGTTTCTGTAGGTCCTCTTTCCTATACATTTTAAAGCCCATTGTCTTGTCTGTGACGAGAACCTTGGTTTTCTGTCTATAGCTGCAAATCCCTTTCTAAATCAAGAACACCTTGGTAAATTTATCGGCGAAAACGAATCTTAATTCTTTGGGGACATCTTTTCTGGCAGTATCCTTAAAGAATTTCAGACCTGGGAGTTGTCCAAAATCCATCTTCTCGTACGTTTCTTCATCCATCAGCATGCATCCTTGGTACTTCGTCAAAACCTTGCTGTACAACTTTCGAGCATCATCCATGTTCGATTTAGCCACTCTCAGCGATTTCGCGATTTTAGTACCTGAACATTTTTAATGTTTGTGTCCAAAATCAAATTTCTCTCAATTTCTTCTTCTGTAGGAGCCTTGAACCACTGCGACCATTAGTATAATCTATTGTCATCTCTCGGCTTCCATCCTGCAGAAGTTTTTAAAAACAAACGGATCAACGTGAAATTTCTACCGTCGAAAGATACAGGTTTTCCAAAAAATTATAAAATAATTCCAAAAAATCATAAAATAATTTTGAATACTCACCTTTGCCAACATCCCCTGCAGCTCCTTGAGCGTTGATTCATCGAACTGCTCGCCGCACGTTGGAATCTGCTCCTTGATTTCCTTCAGTGGCTGCGCCAAAATCTTCAAGTTGTGTACATGCAGTCCCATTGCCTTCCGCAGCGTGTCGTTACTTTCGCCGGCTTTATTGTGAGCCTCTTGATACTTGGCGTATTCCCGATTCAGCTCGGCAACGTGACCTCCCCCATTCGAGCGTTGGCCAATCTTTTGCTGATAGCTGTCCTCCTGAATCTCATCCTGCTTGAGTAAGTGTTTGATCTCACGCAACATCAGTTCTACATCGGAACAAGTTTCCGCGAGGTTCGACATCGACTGTACCAAATCCGGAATGGCGTTAGGTTTGGCGTTCAAATCCGCGCAACGATCGACGAGTCCCTGGGGAAGTCGATTGTCACCTCCGATGCTGTTGGGGTTCTGAAAGTGTATTGAGTCCAAATTCAGTGAACTCATAAAAGTGGTCAGCTCGCTGTCCTTGTCCTCCACTTTGGTTCCAATGGTTCGTAGAAGATTTGCTTTTTCCTCGCTATAAACTGAGCTGCTCTCGTGGGCCTTCATGGGGACCAGCCTGTGGAATATGTCGTCCCCCATGGCATCCGTATCGGTCACGTTAAAAGCAATTCCATGTACTAGATTAGCTCCCTGAACAGCGGCAATCGAGCTTATGTCTGGAACTTCTTCGTGATAAATAAACTCATTCTCATTTTTAGCTGATTTTCGTTTTGCTTCCACAACATCCATCGTGAACTGAAGGGCATCGTTCACCTGATCAATGTGAGCGAGTCCTTTGGACTCTTTTCTAGCCTCCTCGAGTTTGTCAAACGAAGATTGATACAGGATGACACGTTCACCCATTTTCTGCTGTTCTTCGGACTGTTGTCCCTGGTAAAGAAGCAGAATGCACGACAGATAGGATATCTTGAATTTGACATATTTCCGCCATTCCTTGAACTGCTTGCCGCCTACAATATCCTGGATTCGGCCATCTTCCCCATTTTGAACCAAAAGCGCAGCCAGAGCAGAATTATAATACGTTACAATCTGTGCGGTTACTTTGGCAATAATGCCAGATTTCCTGTTGTCACAGAGACTCTTCTCCATTATACATTCTTGAGCTTGGGCAAAACAGAGGGCCTGCATAAACACTAGCAATTCCGTCGACAAGTCTCCCTGCAAGAGCAGTGCAAAATTATCCTTTATATAACCAAAAGCCCAAGCCGCGCACTGGAAATGGGTACAAGCTTTTTTCATACTCTCGGGATCAGCGCGACCTTCCGCCGCGCCGAGCTGGGTATGTAGCGCACCAAAATTATGCAATATTACGGCCATTTCAAACTTCACATTACTTTTCTGGAGTGTTGATCCACTGTACAGATCGCGCCAGCTAAAAGTAAGCATTTGATGACTCTCCGGCAGTTGATTCAAAAGAAAACGATTTTGGATCGAATGTAGCTGACAATAGTAGCGCTTCAGCACAGCTGTTCCTTCGACATCCTGAGATGGTCGGGCTGCAGAGCTTCTCAGCTGCTCCAGTTGATAGCATTCTTTTGAGTAAGAATCTGGATCCTCATGATAATACTCTGCAATGTACTGAAGATGAAAAATAAAATTAACAATGAGATAAGAATTATAAACAAAATATTGATAAGCTGATGTCACATTTGCTGATAAAACAACGTCATTCTATATTGGTCTATTAGTAATGCTAAATATTCTCCCAAAACACAATGCAATTTTCAATTATCAGTGTTCATCCTTCGGGGAAAAAGTGACACCCCTATGGCTGCCCCACAAAAAACAGCTAATTTAATTTGCATCAAAAAGCTACGTCCAGCGCCCAGATTCCGTACCTGTTTCAGCGGCCCAAAACTGGTCGCATCTGGGCAAACCTTCAGCTCGAAGCTGACCATCGGCATCCGAGGGACAGCTTCCATGGTTGTTTGGGTTTTTAAAGCAAAATATTACACGTAAAATTCACAAATAATTTTTCTTCCTCTATGATTTGCACTTCTACTCCGTATCGAACTTTTTTCCGACTTGCACAAAGCCGATGACGTTTGAGGGAGTAAAAAAATAAAAACAAAATCGAATGACAGCCGTCCGAGTGGGTACAAACGAATTTCGTAGCACTGTTTGTTTACACAATTACCAAAGATTTCGAGAAATAGACGAATATATTTCATTTATTTGATTTATTTCAGTTTACAACAGTGCAGTCGAATGCCGATGTGATTTAAAAAATATTTATTTGACCCTAGTAGAGCCCTGAATTGGCCTCCCTTGGCCGAGTGGTTAGCGTCATAACTAACATGCCGGGTGTTCGGGTTCGATTCCCGTTCTGGTCGGGGGAATTTTTCGTCAAAGAAATTTCCTCCGACTTGCACTGTGATCACGCGTATTCTAGAGCTTGCCACTCAGAATGCATTCAAGGCTTGTTATTTGGCATAGAAATCTCAACTAAGTACTAATAAAAATGACGCAAGTAATACTACGTTGAGACGGCGAAGTTCCTCTAGGAACGTTAGTGCCATTGAAGAAGAAGAGCCCTGAATTGGGGATATTCCGGATTTTATGATTTTGGTTCATCAATTATTTGACATATCATTTTGCTATATTGATAGTGGCAATTCTAATAACCGTGTAATGGCTGTCGAAATATTTTCATTAGATGAGTTCAATTCGCCCAGAGCAAAAAAAAATGATGTCCGAATTATTTACTAGGGATATTCAGATCAAAGAGGATAGATAGATATATTAATGAATCTACCAGTTCTCGTGGTGAAAAAAAGAACCTCTCCGTAATTTCATCGAGCAATATGAATTATCTCCAGAATTCTGGAATCCAACCATTCCAACCGATAGTCATTTGAAAAAACACCATTTTCTATATCATTGATGGGTTAAGTCGTCGATATAACGATCATCATAGTATTGCGATATGCCGTTTTATATACGCTCATTCTAGTATATCGATATATACAGCTTTATGATTTTCATTTTTTTTTTTCGGTTATTAAATTATTGTTTTGTTTTTTTTTCTATATATCATATAACTTTTTATTTGTTTATGCCCTCACTGCCATCTCGAAAAAACTCTTATTCGAGAATCCTAGAGTTGGGCACTAATTATTTTTTGCTGAAAAAAAAATAAAACAATTTACAATTCCACAGGACAACACAAGATATTTAGGTACAAGGTGAGCGGACATTAACATGTAGAGAAAAGGTGTATGGATCCCAGTGAAAAATAGTATTTCTTTTAAGGGATCCAATATAATATAAGAATAAAAGATAGTAAAAAAAAATAAATAGAAACAGCAAAAATTTGAATAACTTAATTCTAATTCACATAACGCATATCATAAACACCACTCTTGATTGATTATTTTTATATTTATTGCAATGTGTTAAAAAAAAACGATAATACGCTAAGAACTTTCCATTTATCATTTTTACAGAACAAAAAACGATCTTCAATATCATTGACCTTGGCTTAACCTCATATATTAGGCTGTCAAAAAAGTCCTGCGGTATTTCCGCGAGGTGTCGTTGTAATCGCGTAGTTCTAGTTGTATTCATTGTATCAAGTCATACTATAGCTTGTTGGAAAGGTATTTTATAGTCCTTGACAGTGTGCTATAATATAGTCCTTGACAGTGTTTTGTTTGGTCAAGGCGTTCGTGAGTTATAGTGTCGCAAATATGGAGCAAAATAAAGAGAAATTCCGACATATTTTACAGTACTACTATGACAAAGGCAAAAATGCATCTCAAGCTGCCAATAAAATTTGTGCAGTTTATGGACCCGATACAGTTTCCATTTCCACCGCACAACGATGGTTTCAACGTTTTCGTTCTGGTGTAGAGGTCGTCGAAAATGCGCCACGCTCCGGAAGGCCTGTCGTCGAAAATTGCGACAAAATCGCTGAATTAGCCGAGAAAGACCAGCATAGTAGCAGCCGTAGCATCGGCCAAGAGCTGGGGATAAGTCATCAAACCGTTATTAACCATTTGAAGAAGCTTGGATTCACAAAGAAGCTCGATGTATGGGTGCCACACACGTTGACGCAAAAAAACATCTTTGACCGTATCGACGCATGTGAATCGCTGCTGAATCGCAACAAAATCGACCCGTTTCTGAAGCGGATGGTGACTGGCGATGAAAAGTGGGTCACTTACAACAACGTGAAGCGCAAACGCCCTCATTAACGGCCAGGAAGGTTCTGCTGTGTGTTTGGTGGGATTGTCAAGGAATAATCTATTATGAGCTGCTTCCCTATGGCCAAACGCTCAATTCCTGTACTGCTAACAACTGGACCGCTTGAAGGTAGCACTCATGAAGAAGAGGCCATCTTTGATAAACAGAGGCCGCATTGTCTTCCATCAGGACAACGCCAGGCCACACACTTCTTTGGTGACGCACCAGAAGCACCGGGAGCTCGGATGGAATGTGCTTTTGCATCCGCCGTATAGTCCGGACCTTGCACCAAGTGACTACCACCTGTTTTTGTACATGGCGAACGAGCCAGATAGTCAGAAGTTAGCCACAAAAGAGGCCTGTGAAAATTGGCTATCCGAGTTTTTTGCCAATAAAGAAGCGAGCTTCTATAACAGCTTCTATAACAGGAGTATTATGAAGTTGGCATCTCGTTGGGAACAAGTCATCGAACAAAACGGCGAATATTTGACTTAAAACAGATGATTGTAACTAATTTTATGAACAAATGAAAATTCAAAAAAATACCGCAGGACTTTTTTGACAGCCTAATATTATGAGGTTTCGAGAAACGAAAACGAAAAAAAAATATTTTTGGTAGAAATATTAATCACGCTTTTTTCTGTAAAGCATCCATATCCATGATGTTTTCTCGCTTTATTAGTTTACTTATAACATTATATTTTTCTCTGAGCGGTCCTTTCTGATGCAGTTGTTTTCAAAGGCGATTTTTCCCAGTTACGGGTGCATAAATTCATTTTTGTTCACATAATACATTTGAATGCGCTTTGTTCTAGTTTATACTAAGCTAATGACTGTGTCCCACTTGTGATCAAATGTTTTTGAGATTTTCCCAATGACTTTTCTGGGCCACAATTATTCTCGAACCTATGTATAGAATGAAAAAAAAACTCTTTGTGTTTTCTTTGCCCTTACACATTTTTTGCTCTCGCTCTGCCGGGGTGTTGTTGATACAAGCCCAAGACAAGCCCTTTCAGTCCGTGACAATTCCGATTGAATATTCTCCTAACCACATGACATTTTCACATTTCACATCTTAGAATTCGGGTTAGTAGTCACCTGGGAACCTGAGACGAGACCAGACAATACAGTTTGACTTTTTTTTAGACATAGTTTGAAATATAACTGGTCGATTCCCGTTGGTCAATGGTTGGTCAATCAAGCTATCAATCAATCTTCCAGACATCCAGACTAACCTTTGTCTTATCCAGACTTTTTTTTATTCGTCCAGATTTCTCCAGATTTATCGCAATAATATAACATTCACTCTTCTGACTGGCTTCAACTTTCGTAAAAGCAGTAGTCCCTTGCGAAGCAGAAAATTTGATGAGATTCAGGAGTTTCCGAGAATGAAGCTTCTGAGGATATTGTATCCATGCGCGAAAAGAGGGCTATTAATAGGAAATAGTTACTCAGAAAGTTCTTTTGTAGGTTTGATGCATACGAATCTCCTTTAGTCTCGTGATAAATGTAGATTATGTAGAGTAGGTCAAAGTGGCATCAATCTATAACTATTCATAACTATAAATATTCATTCAACAATCAATTTTATCAGCTCTATTTGATATACCTGTCATATATCCTCAAACTGATGAATAAAACAAACAAGCTCTTTGAGGGTAAGTTTCAGATGCTGCAAGCTATACACTCCTACTTTTCACGACTTTTTCGAACGGTACTAGATGTTTTTAAGTAGTGTTTCAATGTATGATAAATGCAACATTTCATATGTATCATGAATGTGAAATTATTAAAAATCACAATTAGAAAGGACAATTAAAAATAGATTTATTTTAAAGATATCCAGACAAATCCAGACTTATTATTCACCAGCATCCAGACTTTACTGAAAAATAATGGGATAATAAATAGTTTTGACCGGTTCCGCGACATGCGGCCGAGCATTGTCGTGCCGCTAAATAACTTTATCGTGTTTTTGCTCGTATTGTGGCCGTTTTTTCTTCAGTGCACGGCTCAAACGCATCAATTGTCGTCGGTAGAGATCCCCCGTAATGGTTTCATTCATTTTAGCAGCTCATAGCACACCACACCCAGCTGGTCCCACCAAATAGAAAGCATAACCTTCTGGAAGTGAATATTCCGAATATGTATCGTCAAAAAACGATATTTTGTCTTTTGTCTTGGGATCATTCACTTGCTTTTTTCAAACTTTTCCAAGCAGAAAATCCATAAGCATATAGAATTAATTCAACAACAAATCGCCTTTGATCTCAAATTCTAGAGAACTTCAAGTGGTCTGAATACATTTTGTCTCTAGAAGACATTAGTTCATTTGCGCTCGAGAGTTCGAATGATTGTGACATTGTATTTCTATTATTCTGGGTCTATACTATACAATTACTATATTCACTCAATCAACGGTTTATCAAGCCAATTATCATTTCTAAATTCAAAAAGTTTAGTATGCAGTTGCGCAATATATTCTTTGTTCACATTTATTGGATCAAACTTCAAAGCCTCAAGGTAAGTTTAATGTAATGGGCTATCAAACTTTGTTCAAAGGTAAGTTATGAATTTTAGTTTCCTCCGATATGATGGGGAAGACACTTGAAGACATTTTTTCGTACCATGTGAAGACATTTGAAAAAATCACCTGGTACCCATTGCACCATATGTGCAAAATTTGAAAAAGTTGTAATGGGTTGTATCTAGGACACGACCGCAGTTTTCGACGTAAAACTACGAAATTGTATTATTCAATCCACTTGTTTGTCACTTCGGATATTATTTCAGAATGCATCGAAATTTTTGTAATATCTTTTTAGCTATTTAATTTTTTATTACTTAAGTAGACTCGAAAGAGTCGAGTAGTGTCGAAACCTATCAGCACTTCTCGTTCATTTGGTTCAACTCGCATCAGAGTTTCTCCTTCCCACTCAGATATCGATCACAAACTATAAACCCTTTTGCTCCTATATTCCGCTTGAGATGTAATCGAACCCCACAACATGCAACAGTTAGGATACCCTACTGGAATTTGAAAGCATACTTTCATGAAATATATGCTTATCTAAAATTAGATATATATCTATATGTATATCTATATTCAAAAATTCTGGATACTCTTCCATATCCGCACTAGCACAAAAAATTCTCGTATGCTGCTCTTCTTTGTCGTAGCAGACCTCGATACAGAGGGCTTCCCCTCCTTGTATCGAGCTGTTTGTGTATGTGTGTGAAATCAGCATTAGGCATGAATGATATCCGCTGATGTGTTATGCTAGCTCACTCGCATCTGTGTTTCCATTCTATTCTATTTATGGTTTCCGCCTCTAGCCCTGAGAAGGGCCCCTTGTGGAAAGAAACTCTATTCCATACTCCTCCTTCAGCCGACAAGAAAACAATTCTCTCCCGCTCGACGCTCTGCAGTAACCATGTTGCTTCGATGACCACCAAACGAGAAGTGAACTGGCTTCATTCCATTCCATTCTTTGTTTTTGAGAGGCTTTAAACTTTGCAGTTCATTCACCTCTAGCCCTGAGAAGAGCCATTGAACACCAGCCTTGAAGAGGCTGGCGAAAATGGTGTGGCTTCAAATCGTGGATGGCTTATTTAAACCAAATATGTAGAAAACGGGCAGAAACGAATGTATCAGCAGCTCTGTTCGGAAATGCACACAAATCGGCAGAACAAATGTATGGGAAAATGAGAATACTTCCAGTTTTCATTAATTTAAACTGTTTAGGCATTAGTGGATTGTACTGTATAGTGTATCAAACGAATCTTTGAGAATTCCATTCCACACCGATTCCATTGGTGTGCAAAGTATCAGAATTTATCCGCTGTGAAAATAGTTATTAACATTAATTTTATTTCACAAAAACGTGACCTGTTTTCTGATTTGGCACCCTTCCTGAAAGACGTACTTCTACTTCAAAAAATCGGAGAGGACCGCGTCAAAATTGGCCCTTTTTCGGCTGATTTGGCGTGGAACTGCTCATTATGTTTTCTTCATCAATATCGAGCGTATGTCAACTGTATTCATGCTCTCAAACGTCATTATATTGATGACGTTATTGATCGTGTAAGGTCCGCTTTTCACGTGGTATGTGATGGCTTCAGTTTTAATCGGGTAAACAGCACCCACCGAACTGTCACTTAGCAAAACAGAAAGAGAGCCCGCACGACACCAAAAAGAAGAACCAAAAAGCAGTCATCTTGAAAAGTACGATTTGTTAGTTGTGAAGTGCGCTCGCGAAAATTGATATTTGAGGGTGTAATTGTGCTCTGAAACTGCAAATTATAGCCGAAATTTGTGCCCAACAGCGGGCTCTACAAACCGCCCTAGGAATGGTGCTTTCGAGCAGCAGTGAAACGCTGCATTTGCCAGTGTTTTAAAACTGCAAAATATCAATCGCCTCCCTTTTTTACTGTTCGTTATTCGTTCCGTCACAATCGTCATCGTCAAATCATCAACGCATTGTCATCGGGGCGACAGTCATCATCGTAGTAAGCAGGAAAACAAGATCCCGTTTTTTCTTCAAACTGTTGTTTGTGACTACATTTGGAGTGGTGGCTGATATAAACCATTTGAACCGGAAGTAGTGCCACAAGAAAGCGAGCCGCAGAAGAAGAGCGCCGAGGGCCGAACTAGAAAGGCTTCCTCGCTCTTTTTTACGGCCCAGGTTCGCAGCAAAAGTTACAAAGGTGAGTACGATGTTTGCCATAATAATCGAAGAGGGGTGGCATGAAAAGAGGAGCCAAATATGCGTTGGCCCCGAAAAACAAAACTGTTTGGGAAGCAGAATGTTTCGTTTTTATTTGTTTTTCTGTGAGATGGCGGCAACGGCAGATGAGATGGAGTACCCTCGTTTTGGTCAAGGTCTGACGCTTATAGATGTGCTATTTTACGAGCGCGCTTCGTTTCGTGGTTGATCGGTGTGTGAAAAAAGACGAGTGATTGATGAAATTGAGCATATGCGGAGGAGGTTGTTGCCCTAGGTGATCTTGACGGGCACAGAATCGAAGAAGTGCGATTGTTCTGCACTTTGTGTTATCATTGAAAGTGTTTGTGTGTGTGTTTGCTTGTACATATGAGTGTAATCTTTTTCCTCATTCTTACGGTTGTTTTTATTTCATTCGCAGATAGATACCGTGTGGGGTTGGGCCTCTGCCCCGCTGCGCCTAGCGGCTAACAGAATGGGCGACGTAATCATATCGGATCGCCCTCCTTCTCCGGCGAGGTAATTTGTATCTCATCCAAAACTTGTTCCCAAACGATAAAAGTTCGCTATTCTATTTTCAGATTATCGCACACCTCGGAGAAGCATCCCCGTGTCACACTAACTGAGCTAAATGTTCTTCGTCGACACCGGGAACTCTGCGATGTGGTCATCAATGTTAGTGGTCGTAAAATTTTCGCCCACCGAGTGATCCTGTCGGCCTGCAGCCCTTACTTCCGGGCAATGTTCACCGGCGAGTTAGAGGAGTCCCGTCAAACCGAGGTCACCATCCGGGATATCGATGAGAACGCAATGGAACTGCTGATTGATTTTTGCTACACCTCGCATATCGTGGTGGAAGAATCGAACGTACAAACGCTCCTTCCGGCGGCGTGTTTGCTACAGCTAGCCGAGATACAGGATATTTGCTGTGAGTTTTTGAAGCGGCAGTTGGATCCGACCAATTGCCTGGGAATTCGAGCGTTCGCCGATACGCACTCGTGTCGGGAATTGCTTCGCATTGCGGACAAGTTTACCCAGCATAACTTCCAGGAGGTAATGGAGAGCGAGGAGTTTTTGCTGCTACCCGTCGGCCAACTTGTGGACATTATCTGTAGCGATGAGTTGAACGTCCGTTCGGAGGAACAAGTCTTCAATGCGGTTATGGCGTGGTTGAAATATAACGTTGCCGAACGTCGCCAGCATCTGGCCCAGGTGCTGCAACACGTGCGAATGCCTTTATTGAGTCCCAAATTTTTGGTTGGAACGGTTGGGTCCGATTTGTTGGTACGCTCCGATGAAGCATGTCGAGATTTGGTGGATGAGGCGAAAAATTATCTATTGCTTCCACAAGAAAGGCCGCTGATGCAAGGTCCACGAACGCGCCCCAGGAAACCCACCCGACGAGGAGAGGTTCTCTTCGCTGTGGGTGGATGGTGCTCGGGAGATGCTATAGCTTCGGTCGAGAGATTCGATCCGGAAACTGCCGACTGGAAGATGGTTGCTCCGATGAGCAAGCGGCGATGTGGTGTGGGGGTAGCGGTATTAAATGATCTTCTGTATGCCGTCGGAGGTCACGATGGGCAGAGTTATTTGAACAGTATCGAACGGTACGATCCACAAACTAACCAATGGAGCTGTGATGTTGCTCCGACGACCAGTTGCAGAACCAGTGTCGGGGTGGCCGTGCTTGATGGGTTTCTGTACGCGGTCGGCGGCCAGGATGGTGTCCAGTGTTTGAATCACGTCGAGCGTTACGACCCGAAGGAGAACAAGTGGTCGAAGGTGGCTCCGATGACGACGCGCCGTTTGGGAGTGGCCGTTGCGGTACTAGGAGGGTACCTGTATGCCATCGGTGGTTCCGATGGGCAGTGCCCACTAAATACCGTGGAAAGATACGACCCTCGGCAGAACAAGTGGTGTGCTGTTAGTCCAATGTCGACACGGCGAAAGCATTTGGGTTGCGCGGTGTTCAACAATTTCATCTACGCTGTCGGTGGACGCGACGACTGTATGGAACTGTCGTCCGCAGAGCGGTACAATCCGCACACGAACTCGTGGAGCCCGATCGTGGCCATGACTTCCAGGAGGAGTGGGGTAAGTCTATTATATATATAACAATCTCGTGTCACGTTGTTTGTGGTCGAGCTCCTCTGCACTAAAAACTTGGTAGGAAAAAAGGGTAATCAATGTACGATACCGCTAGGATACGCAATATTTGCGAATGTTCCCAAATTCAATTAAATTTTTAATTCATCTCTAATAGCATCGAACCGAAAGCGAATAGGATAGAAATTCCGGGAGGAACCAAAGCTGAGCAGCGCGCTCGTTGCACCAGAGCATATGACAATGGTTGCTTCCTCTGGGAAAGAGAATTTGATGCTCTACTCGTTATTCCGGGTGTCCCCACAACTTTTCCCCCACCCCGTACCATTGTAGCTTAAGCAACAGGGAGTCCGTAAGTTCGTTCTGTGTTGTCGCATTGATGTGTGAACATTGCCGGAAGCGAAAGTTTGGTTCCGGAGGGATCCAAAACATGCTTTGGACGATGCCTGGATGTGGGGATTATTTGTGACGAAAATTATATCTTCCAATCCATCAATGACCAAAACATCGAGTCAATTTAATGGAACTTAATTTTGGAGAATATTTCCGCAATTCAATATGTGAAAATAAATTACATCTTCGAAGCACCGAGTACTCAAAGAATTGGAAAGCATCACTCCACCCACCTTCCGGAGAGGTAAAACATTTACGAAGAGATTGGCGAGATTCGTTCAGCTGGAAAATGTGGAATTCATATTTGCTCAGGCAAAAATTTCCAATAATATTTTTTTTCCAAATGAAATTTAAATTCAGAACAAAAATTCTCAATTTGGCTCAAACCATAAAACTAACTCCTAATTTTAACCTCCATCCTCTATTTTTAATCGCGATTGGAGTATATTCAAAAATTTTACCGGTTCGTCTCTCAAACAGAACGAATTTATTTACATTGTTAAATGACAGGTGGCGCCACATGCGCTTCATCGACTCTCATTCACACAGGCGCAAGCGGGGTTGCCACATATACAGAATATTCTGTATTTTGCTGATTTTTCCCAAAATTTGAGATACAGAATCTGTATATACAGAATTACAGATTTTCAGCAAAGATACAGAATTTACTGATTTAAAAAAAAAAACAATTTTAAATCTTAAATTTATTACAGTGCATTTTTATCTACCTTCTTACTAGTAAACTTTGTTTTTTTTTCGTCGAGTCATGAAGATATTTATAAAAAGGTTTAATCATATGCCATTTTTTCATATGCTAGAATGAGAAGGTAGAACATGAAGCAGGGTGTCGACTACCTTGAAAATCAGGGAATGTCAGGGAATTAAAATAATGTCAGGGAAAATCAGGGAATATCATGGAATTTCGACATCAATCTGGAAAAAATTAAATTCCGTCATTTAGAATTTTTGTTATTGCAATAATTAGAAAATTTTGATAACACCAAAAGCTGAGAAGGTATAGCTTCTTCTTCTCAAATGGCTCTAACGTTCCTAGAGGAACTTCGCCGTTTCATTGTAATATTACACTTGCGTCATTTTTATTAGTACTTAGTTGAGATTTCTATGCCGAATAACACGTCTTGAATGTATTCTGAGTGGCAAGCTCTAGGAATACGCGTGACCTTCATGATGATGTTAGACTTTGCCACGAATTCTAAATCTGAGAATTCTGAGCTCGATGAAACTTCGTAAGCTATATTTTGTCGTTGGTTTCGACGAGTCTTTGAACAAGACTACAAAGAGGCTGCAGTTGCATCTGAATATCAGATTTTGGGATGCAGAATATATGGAGGTGGTAAATCGTTACATGACGTCAATGTTCTTGGAACGTTCTCAAGCATCAGAGATTGACTTGCAGCTTTTAAAGAAGGTCTGGGAATAACATATTTGAACAAACCTACCAACGTGAATTGGTCATATTACACGAGTTGCAACTGGACTTTTACAAAGGAGAAGAAAAACTACTGAATTTGGGTAGCTCCGGATTCATCAATAGATTGATGGATTGAAAAAACTCGCCAAAATTTACGACAGACAAATCTTGAAAATTCGTCTGGGATGCGGAGCTTTGGTTTTAAAGCTTTCGAAGCATTGATATATCCTTGATCTTGCCGTCATTGATTTCGATTAAAAAAAAATAGCTGGAAAACGATTCGAGAAACTTTTGACTGTTGATTCTAGATTCTAGTTAATATTTGACGGATTTTGGACGTATCAGTGGAGCTCCAGCAGACTTAGCACTAAAACAATATTGATAGCAAGAACAGCAACAAGTTTGATCCGGAAAATAAACGACTGGAGGATTTTTGAAAATGATAGTTTTACGGAACTTTTTAACCAAAATGGTCTTCTGTCTCTCGTGTGGAAACTTCAACGTTGAGAGAGCTTTTCCATTAATACCGAATGTTTTAAGAAAACATTTGTGAGGAAAAGTTGATGCTATGCGATAAGTTTACGATGGTATGTTTCACTTTGGAACGATAGCCTCAATAAAAATGTTGAGCTAGTTAAACCAACGAGTTCAAAATTCCCTTTTTTTCAATAAAAATGTTGAGCTAGTTAAACCAACGGGAAAATTCATTCCCTTTGTCTAGAAGAAGGAAAGTTGAAAGAAATAAAAAAAAATGGAAAATGTACAGAAACCTGAAAGATTGCAAGGAAAAGAGTTTCGTTAAAAGCGCAACAGTTTCGTGAAATTGATCCGAATCAAAATGAAAATGACTTACTCTCTACTAATGTTTAAGGCTCTTTCATAAGAACTTTGAACTGTATTAATAAATCTATTTTTTTATCTTTTATGACACTTCTCTGTCGTCGTTTAACTTATTCAAAGATTACAAACAATTTTTTCATTGGAAGATATCGACAGACGTTCTTAAATTTCATTGTTTAAGCTAACTAAATATCTTAGGAACTATAGCTAAAGTATTAGTAGAGAATTTGATTACTAGTCTACATCTGGAATTTTTCTGAAAAATTACTGGAAATTCAGAGTATATCAGGGAATTTTTCTTCAAGATTTGAGTCGACACTCTGTGAAGTCAAAGCTCATCAAAACCATTTATAAACATCATACAATTTAGAGGATTATAAGAAAACCTTCTTTATGATTTATTTTGTTGTATTGATACGACTTTTACAACAAATGGTCGGTGTTGAGTCAGATCGGATCATGCGATATTTTTTTATAATTTCGAGAAAAACGAACTTGAAGTTTGGTGATTTAATGGGTTTTTGTTGAGCATTCAAAACAATTTCGATACGTTATTCCTGCTACACGCGCGATTTTTCAATTCTCATTAATGTGGTATGTAGCTTACGAAATACTTAACCTAATGCAATCAATTACTTAAAACTCTCAATTTTGCGACTTGGTCCAGTCTGACTTAACATCGACACAGATTTCTATAGAGATACGCAGTTTTTTTCAGAAAGTTTAAAAGAATTAAATGTGGCAACCCTGTGCGCAAGTAATCTAAAATTTTTGAAAGTATTATAGATTTGCTGAAAAACATTGTGGATGACGATGTTTTAGGAATTTTCGCGTTTGTGTTTCTATTAGTTGTTTTGCCAATTGTGTAGTGATTGTAACGTTTCCCCGTCATGGACAATGGCGACATCAGGCGGATAGATTGAGAAGTGTTCTGAGAATGCTTGTCTATAGAGTGGAGTTTGGAATTGTGAATGTTTAGAATTGAAATTCATAAGCCTGACGCGGGAAAACTTGGAGATAGCTATATCGAGTTCCTATACCTCGCAAAAGCAATTGGACCTTCTGGAAGTTGAGTCTCACAAGGGAACCGAACTTTTCTTTAGATCACCTGATTCTGCCTGTGAAATTAAGCTAGCGGTGTTCCGATTTCCGGTCTACACCTAATCAGTCCATTATGTAACTCATATCTTTGTACACCCGTGTCATAGTATTACTCGCGTTTAGTTGATTCTTGTGAAGGATCTTTCATTGACCTAACGTTTGCATTAAAAAATGGACAAAAATTGCCGATTTTTCATGGATTTACCTTCACATGGACTTACGAAACTACCCATGCAGCATCAATTATAGTAACCCATGAATCAGCAGAAAAAATTGATAGCTTTATCAGTCGAACTCTAACCGTGATGGCGAAAACAGTGAAGCTACTCCGTTCAGAAATGTGCGCGTTCAAAGAACGATACCCCGCCGCGTCGAGAACGGACATCGTGCAGTACTCTGTGGACGCCGGATACGTCCGTTCCGGCATCTACAACATCTTGGCACTATTGGACAACAATCAGAGCATCGAAAGAAAGCCCGGTTCCAGACGGCCGATGACCCTGAGCGACAAGAAGCACCAAAGGATGCTGAAGAGGAAGATCGAGGGAAAAGTGGCAACATCGCAGCGTGCGCTTGGCCGGGAGGTTTGTGCAACCGGCCAAATAGTGAAAAAAAGTACCTGGTGAACATGGACATACATGTCAGGAAGCGGAAGCGGCTGAATAAGATGGTGATATTGCACTTCGTATTTTACTTCCCCCACGAAGGAAGTGAGCTACGAAGTGAAGTTCCCCGAGAAGGTGCTGCTATGGCAGACAATCAGTTAGAAGAGGATGTTAAAGCTGTTCTCCTCTAGTTTCGGACTGGCCGTGAACGGGAAAATTTATAGTAAGAAGTGCCTGCCGGAAGTTGCGTGGTTCATCAAGAAATACCATAAGGGTGAAGACACGGGGTTGTGGCCGGACCTGACGTCGGCCCATTACTCGAAGCGATCGCTAGAGGAGATGGAGTGGCTGAATATCGATCTGGTACCCAAGTCGGCGAACCCACCCAACGTCCCATCGAGAATTCCTGGGCAAACCTGAAGCGTAAGATCTACTCCAAAAATTTTGTCTCGAAAACTGAGAAGAAATTGATAAATAAAACGAAGAAAGAACTCAAAAACATGCCTCCACACATGTTTTCGTCCGCCATGGCGAATGTTCCGGTTAATTGCCGCTCCCAAGGGCGTAGATTTTTTTTTGCAAGTAAGCTAATATAATTATCTTCCATGGGAAATTTATCAAATTTAATTATCAGTCTTAGTTTTTTTTTATCGCCATCCGAAAAAAGTCCATTTTTTTAATGCAAACGTTAAATCGAGAGAAGTAGCGGTCCAACTTTACTTCCTTGGGAAACACCTGATATGCAGAGGCGACGCGTGACCAACTGAGCTACCTGTTCAATTTCATTTGCAACATTAAAACAACAGTATTGCGATGACAAATTTCAACATTTTTGTTTCTCAACATTTATCTATACAGTAAAACCAGTTTTTGTGCGGTTTTCTACGCGATTTTTTGGTGCGACTTTTGTTGTGCGGTATTTGAAAAAAAAAATTAAGTAATCGGTAATTTTTTTCTATCCTTGATATGCATTTTATCGCTCTACATAGGGACTGTGTCAGTTAATTCCCATTCCATTTGGGTTATTTTCTTAAAGATTTTTTTTTATGCGGTCCCTATCCACCACATAACAAAACACAGCGCAAACTTTTCAATGAATTCCTCATAAAATAAAGACATTTGCCTTATGTCATAAAGGTAATCTTTTTCCACAGTCATCATCATAATTCCGAATAACCGTTTCTGGTCAGATCTCGACCGCAAATAATTCTTGATCCGTCGAACAACAAAAAAAGTTCTTTCAATGGATGCCGTTGTATTAGGCAATGTTATCATTCTGGCCAGCCGTTTCGGAGAAGGTTTGATGCAGGTTTTGTTTAACGATAATCGGAATAATGACTATAATTTAAAAAGAACCGTCAGCTTATTACAAAACTTCGCTTCATCGAATTTCGAGTGGTATGAAATAAGTATTTTCAAATACCCAGTAGGTAATGCGACATTCAAGTCGGCAAATTTTTCGTGATTCAACAAAGCGACGAATTTGTATTCATCTAGTTCCTTAAACCGTTTCGTCATTTCGTCAATAATTTTGTCTATAATCGATTCATATAAACGACTACAATTGATGACGTTACTGTCATTCATAGTTTCGTCAGATACATCAATTGCATCTTTGAGCGTATTACCATAATGATGATCTGCTTTGAGCTCCTCTATAGAAGCAATGCAAGCCTTGACGATACGCACAAATTCTACTACGTCTAATTCCTTTTTTTTTGCAAAATTTGATAAAGAACATGCGTATATGCAAAAATATTCGAAAAAACTTTTAGCAATGTCTCGCTGCATTTTGACGACTGCGAGAAAAATGCCGTAAGAGATAAGATCGTATTGAAAAACCTTGACGTTTTCTTATTGTTTGTGTACGAATGAAGCAAAACCAAGTTCATTACGTGCGACAGTGAATAACCGTTGTTTCACCAATGTTTGCACACCAGATTTATCTCCGGACATTACAGTAGCGCCATCATAGCTCTGAGCCACAATTTTGTCAGCATTAAGACCAAAGTACGCATCTATTTCATCCACATGTCCGGCCAATGCAGCGGAGGTTTTGAAACGTGAGCAGACATACGTGTACTATATGTACCGGGTTCAAGTTGTCGAATGAACAAAATAAAAAAAAAACACTCGAATTAAAACCATACATCAACGAAGAACCACCACATCCACAGAAATCATGAATGAATTTGTTCGATTTTTTTTGTTTGCATCACGCTCGCTCGGGATGTTTGTTGCTGTGTACTCTCGTGGTCTCGTGCCCTCTCTTAATTTTTTATGACGTCAGGAATAGAAAGATAAACAGAAAAGGTAACGATGACAACTACGAACAAACACTGAAGAATGGTGGTGTGTATTTTCCATCGTTTGCATCGGTTTTGTTCAGCAGAAATATTGAACCGAAAACGTCATTTTTACGCAAGGTGGCGCATCAGTAGTAGTGATCGTTTCATACGTAGTTGACTGTGTTTGCCGTGTGTTTGGATGACGGTGGGTTCTGATGAATGGTTTGAACCCGATAGTCATTACTACTTATTTCGTAGCGTTAAGGCTGAGTTGCGCGCGGATTGGGGTGTATTCAAATGTAATTATCAGATTTAATTCTTCTCGGTGGGTTTGAGTTCCACCAAAATAGAAAATATAATAAGGATATTCAGGATAACATGGAAATCACAAAAAAAATACCTTCGATAATTCCTCATTCATGTTACAAATGTGAAATAATATACATTTTATTCAGAGATTGTCTACCTGTCCTATGAACAGTTTGAACAGGCAGACGAGACGCCTCTGCTGATATGGCTTGAAAGTCACGTGAATGAATATTCCCTAATTTTATAGAAAAACAGCGATCTGCGAGAATGCATTTAAACCATTGGGCGAAAGCTTTGGAATTGTCTAAATGTTTAAATTCGACCAACAGTATACCCGATCAACCCGGTCAACCCGATCGAATGCTGCCTTGGTGTCGGTATACACGGCATCCCTTCTAAGGACTTCTTCTAGTACTCGGGAAATGTTTTCTGAAAAAGCGATTAATTGATGATCATCTATAGCGGTTCCGGAAGATTGTGCTGCCTATTTTTCAGTACAATGGAAGGTATCCCATCTGGCTCCGGAGTTACTGAAGTATTCGATTGTTAGTAATGTTAGTAATAATTTCACTTTGCAGAAAGCTAGTTATGTTCATGCCGTATATGTTTTCAGGAACATATTTCAAGGTTTCCTTTACTTCCTGAGCAGACGCATTGCCGGTAGCGAGGACATTCGAAAAATTCATAGCGAAGAGATTGCAAATATCCACATGATCGCTGGAAGATTGGTCACCAAGGTTCATTTGCGTTGGAAATCCATTTCCATTACGTTTTTCGTTAACGAATGGATTTTGTTTCAGATCACGTTTTTTTCGCAAAAAAAATTAGAATATCGAAGCAGTTATTGAACTTACTAACCTCCGGGAAAGAGGAACCATGAACTGGCTTGATTATTCCTTGATGCAGCTCGCACACCCTTTTAAAATCTAGCCAATGAGAAAATGCGTTCGAAAACAGTGCCCTCCTGAAAGAACTGCAACATGCATTGGACCACTGTATTCAACTGCTTCAGCATAACCAAAGTGCCTCAGCTTTATTTTTATTTTACGGCTATGTCACATATGTCACGTAACGCAACCTCGACCCCAAATCAAAATCGATGTAAAAGTGTATTGAAACTGGAGGAAACTATGACATTTTTTGATGATGTTCTACAGTCTCATCAGTTAATATTAATCAATATATCAATATGTCCCAGGACCTTGGCATAACATGTCTTCATAGATACTCATTCGCGTTCCGTTTCCATTTAACAGGTTGGTCTGGCCGTGGTCAACGGGCAGCTGTATGCGGTGGGTGGTTTCGACGGCACTGCCTATTTGAAAACGATCGAAGTGTACGATCCGGAGACGAACCAGTGGCGGCTGTGTGGCTGTATGAACTATCGACGACTGGGTGGTGGCGTGGGCGTCATGCGAGCACCTCAGACCGAAAACTACATGTGGTAAATACGCTTTGCTTTTTGCTAATAATTTTCTTTCGCTTTGCAGATTCATGCGACTGTTTTTTGTTCATTGTTCACCTTTGATATTTTTGTTGTTGTAACCGTTTTGCTTTCGCATACCATTTCGATCTATATTTATTCATTTCATTACGAGTGTTACTCCTGCCATAGAAAAGATGTATACCTTAAATCTTGATCTTTTATCAATTAAACGAACGTTATTTCCCTTTCGGACGATCTGTTGACAGCAGACTTGCATCATTCGTCGTGTTTGTAACTCATGCATATGTTTTTTTTTTACATTTTTAGGATACGAAAAGATTCTGTTGTTTAACATTCATACACACTCGACTAAATTGCAAAATAATAGTACGCAAAATCGATCACACACATGGGCTTGGTGGGACCGAAAGCGTTTTATGATTAGTTGGAATCGAACTTTTTCACTAGTGACTGAAACGAACAAATCAGAGTGTGTGGTGGCATCGCCAGATATAGAAATGATTACCCACATCAGTGCAGGGAAAGCGAACAAAAAGAACGGAGGATCAACACAAAGAAGTCACACATATTGCGCACGTATTGTGGATCCTGAATTCCTTCCTTTATTTTAAATTTTAGGCAAAAAAAATTCAGATAACAAAAACGATGAGTCGAAAGGGTGAAGGAATTCGGGTTCGTTAATAGAACATATATCATCATCACAATCTACACTAATCTCGCTAACGATAAGATGCACATGCACATGTTGATGTTGAAACCAAACGAACGAACAAAGAAGGCGAAGTACACTAGTTTAACTGAACTGAGTTTAGCCCCCCACCGTCAGTCATCCGCATTAGGATTGTTTTATATCCTAAATTATCATACCATATCCACATTGTGCTGAAATGTGCTATTTTTCAGTTTATTATCTCGGTGTCTCATCTCTTACTAAATGTTTTCATCTCATTGTTCTGTTCGATTTCATCCCGCTTTCTACCGCAAGATTATGATTATTTTGTGTTTCGTCGTCGTATTTATGTTTTCAAAAGCCAAAAAAGTTCAATTATCAACCAATCAACCCCCCTTCACACGAATTGAACGAGATATTCCAGAAGATCGAATTTGAAATTTTCATAATGAATTCTTTATGTGATTAATGTTAGGGAGCGAAAGTTGAAATTCAAAACGAACTAAAAGAAACTAGTTTTTAAGAGGAAGTAATCGTTTTAGTACACGGTAGCTTCAAGCGGGTGAATAAAATGCAGCTTATATCGTGAATGGAATTATAGTTTCTCAAGACAAAATAAAAAACGAAGCGCTTGCAATGTATGTTTTGAGCTCTACAAACGCTTGAATAAGATTCAGTTTGAATCAACACATTTTTTTTCTCGAGCTGATTAGAAATGACTAGAGTGGTGCGGTTACACGCGTATATTGAGATGAAACCAAAATTTTAACGCTTATACAATTTTAGCTGAAGCCTTGCTGCTGCGCACCGCTGTTCATGAACAGCGGAGTCAAACGAGATAGTGCAAGAGATGTAGCTTAATCTAACCTGTGACATGGTTTCTACGAAATATAAACCGCGAACCAAGTGTAGCGAATTGAAGGAACAATATGTATAGCCTGGGAACGCTTGAACTCTATTATTACTGAATATTATGTTTAATTTTTATAATTTTTTACACTTTATGACCTGAAGAATGATTATTAACTAAATTATTATTAAAAAATAAAACTGTTGAAATAAAAAGAGCTGTAGATAATAAGAAATTTAACGGTAGAACTGTCGAACTTCTTGTCAGAACTTAAAAGAAATTAAGTGGATTACACCAGCTATACACAACCTTCGGTTCTGGTTGGCCCATTTGGTGTTACTTTATTGCAAACTATTTTTTATGTGTAACAACGAAACATCAGAAATCATTATTTATTTTTTTTGACGAGGACCACGTCTTTCAGTAATGATGCCAAATCAGAAAATAGGGCACGTTTTATGAAATAGAGATAGCAAATACAGTGTTCGTTCTACGGACACTTTCAATTTATCCTTTTCCGCCCTTTTCAATTTATCGAGTATATTCAAGCCATTCGCGATTTCACAGCATTCACGATTCAAAAATCATCCAGCTAGCGAAGGTTTAGAAACGGGGTTCTCCATATCGCCTTTCCCAAAGCCGAAAGTTTAGTTTAATTTTCCAAATTGACCTTTCTCAAGACTAGAGGCGAATGAACTGACAAATTTGAAGCCTCTATAATTCAAACAATGATCAACAATGATTATTCAAGTCACAGTCTCGCTCCAGTTAGCAGATAACAGTCTTTCCCACTGCTGATGTCAGACACAGCTGTTTTGCTCGATGCAGAGAAGGAATAGAAGATAGATATCGCACACAGTGGGGCAAATTTATTCGGTGAATGTACCGCGCCGATTTTCGTTTGGTGGAGAGTGCTTATGTAGTTTTGCAGTGCATCATAAAATTTCGAAAATTTCGAGTTACGTTTGGAGATTAAAGCGTTAATACAGTGGAACCCCGATTATCCGCGGTGCGGATTACACGCGACAGCGAGTTCCATAGTAAATCCATAGGCCTTCCCGGAATTTGTCAGTGAGTGAAAGCACTATAAATATTGTGCTCGTCCTGTCCAATCTTAGTTTCTATTTTGCATAGTGTAGAGCTTGCACTGACGGACAGAAGTAAAGCAGAAAGGTATCTTCAAATAGGACGTATTGCGTCGGTTTTCATACGGTTATGCGGAGATTGGTTGTTTGAGCTGAATCCCACGTACGAACTATTTATTTTATGCGTTATCAAGCAGATAGCGGTGGTGAGAGAACACATATGTAATCACCTTGGGCCACACTAGGCTTAGCACGAGAAGAATACTCGCGATACATGCAGAGCGAGTTACGTGGTTCAGAAAAAACGACACAAATATCATGGATTGTTCTCGCGAGAACATGAATGAATCATGAATCACTCATATTCAACTATTTCTACATAACCATGTAAACCCATTGGTCCTTTCCAGAGCCTTTAAAATTTCCGTCTTAGTGGTAGACTGACCAAACTGTTTTTTCGACCCTTTTTTATTTTTTTTTTTTTTTATTTAAATCGTTTATTTTTACAGGCTCAGTTACATAGGTTTAAAGGAGCCGAACTCCTTACTGTATTGTTACTAGTATATATACATTTTTCCTTAATTCTAATGTTAATAATATAGGAAACCGATTACTCGCGGTCAACTCGAGTTTAGAAGGGTGACATATTTTCTTCAGGAAAAGGAGGGGATATGAGGATATGTTGACAATGATCACACTCACACTCTCAATCACACTCATCACACTCAATTCTTAAACTTATCTTATATCTAACATGTATTTACATTTCATCTTATTCTTAAGAAGGGATCCGATCTCTCACAAAGGAAAAGGAAAAGAAAAACTAAGGGTATAAGGACAATCACACACGAAGATCTATAGCTTTAAGGAAAACATATATATGGGACATGTAATCAAGGTCTAACCGAGCCAACACGTCTCTCACCGGCACATTGGGCTGCCTTCCTCGGGCCCGAAGGGTGACTACTAAATTCGATCTGGCGACAAGATACAGCTCGCACGACCAAACAACGTGCTCGATGTCGTGGTAACCTTGGCCACAAACACAAAGATTGTTGTCGGCAAGATTAATACGAAAGAGTAGCGCATCTAACGAACAGTGATTAGACATGAGTCGGGAGAAGGTGCGAATAAAGTCCCGGCTCAAGTCCAGACTTTTGAACCATGGTTTGAGGCTAACCTTAGGGATAATCGAGTGGAGCCACCGGCCCAATTCATCTTCGTTCCATTTGCGTTGCCAGTTAACTATGGTATTTTTGCGGACTAAAGAATAAAATTCATTGAAGGCGATTTGACGCTGATAAATATCGCCTTCAATTGCACCTACCTTTGCTAATGAGTCAGCCCTCTCATTACCCAGAATTGAGCAATGTGAAGGGACCCAGACAAAGGTAATGACATAACAGCGTCTGGATAAAGCACTCAAAATTTCTCGTATTCTCTCAAGGAAGTACGGCGAGTGCTTTTCCGGCCTCACTGAACGGATAGCTTCGACAGAGCTAAGACTATCCGTTACAATGTAATAGTGTTCAACAGGTCGTGAGGCGACGCTGTCCAGCGCCCAGTGTATCGCTGCCAATTCAGCAATATACACTGAGCAAGGATTCTGAAGACTGTGTGAGGTGCTAAAAAATTCGTTGAACACTCCAAATCCTGTGGACTCATTTATAGAGGACCCATCAGTAAAGTACATATTATCACAATTGATATCCCCATACTTTGCATCGAAGATCGTTGGAACGATCCTCGATCGAAGATAATCTGATGTTCCATGGATATCCTGCTTCATGGACAGATCAAAATGCACAGAGGAATTGATGTAGTCAGGAAAACAAACACGGTTGGGAATATACGAAGAAGGATCAACCTGCATGGAGACGAATTCATGATATGAGCTCATGAATCCAGAATGAAAATTTAGCTCGATCAGCTGCTCAAAATTTCCGATCACCAATGGGTTCATAACCTTACACCGGATGAGGAACCGAAGAGATAATAAATTGAAGCGATCTTTTAGTGGGAGTAGGCCTGCCAAAACCTCGAGACTCATGGTATGCGTTGAGGGCATACATCCCAACGCGATACGGAGACAAAGATACTGAATTCGCTCGAGTTTAATGAGGTGTGTTTTGGCAGCTGATTGAAAACAGAAACTGCCATACTCCATCACTGAGAGAATAGTTGTTCGATACAACATTATAAGATCTTCGGGATGGGCTCCCCATCCCTTTTTTTATTGTCTCGTCCTTTTATCAACTTAATTTTGAGTATAAAGCATAAGTATTTATTTCTATTGACCTTTTCTTCTGCCATGAATTCTATCTATGGTTTTTCATAGGCTTCGGCACAAATCTGTATGTCTTCGAGTTCGAGTCTTTTTTCACCCTAATGGAAAGCGATACATTTTGAATTTTTAAAATCTGATTTTTTACGGTTTTAGGTTGACCTTCTCTATCTAGAAGGCCAAAAAGACTAAAAAGCTACCAGTTAATTGTTTTCCAATGCATTGCTACAAAAAGATCCGAAATCGGTCAAGAATTACACCTAAAACAGCACTTTTAGCGTGATGTCCCTAAGTCTTTGCAGATATCTTCAGAGACCATCAGAAAGTTGGTGAGTAGAACCAGTGAATAGAAATGATTTCATTGCGACGTTTAGTTTTGAGTTTGGCTGATTAAGTAAGTAAGTAAGTTAGTTTTGAACCGAGAAGTCAAAGGGAAAAATTTGTTGCACAGTTATTTTTTTTTCGAATTTGAATTTGAGTTTAAATTTTACTCATTGTATTCGCAAAAATTTTACACAGCTGTCATCGACATTAAATTTATTGGTTGGCAATCGATATTGAAGCTTCGCTGTGAATGTTTACAAACGCTTTCAAATCCACACGGATCGCGTAGAACAATTGAAGAGTTGAACAGTAAACAGTATGCTAAATTACTTGAGCATGGTCACACATGATTTCTTTCTCTTGGATCTTTCATCGAGAGGAGCATTTTGGAGGGATTGCGCTTCTATTTTCTTCCAAAGAAGAAATGTCCTGCGCGATTAATTTGAAACCTTAACACCTTAAACCTATGGTTGCTTTTTACCAGAGATACCAGTTGGAAGCCTTTCAAACATTTATTGGTTTGTTGAAAAAGACGATGCATTTGCCACTGCATTTTCTGTTATTTCTGGTGATTTCGTTAGTATTCTTTAGTCTAGTTGATTTAAACTAAATACAGGAGGCTATATTTCTTAAAGCCTATGGAAAAATTGTACGATATGGTGTTGAGTCGTATTAAAAAATGTAAGGCTAGCCTAGGAGAAACATTACAGTATGAATGGGTTGTGTAAAGTCCATTCATGAATGAACGGAGATTGAAATTAAGCATTTAAAAAAACACACCAATTGAGATAGACAAAACCATATTGTATGATTAGTGGAGAATGATCAGAGGAATTTTAATTAATGAGATAAAAAGTTGGAACGAAGAATCTGTGCTAACTGCAAATCGTTGGGTACGAATATTTCCAGAAATGGGGAACAAATTTCCAAAGTTTAAGGAATTCGTGAAGCTTACTAATAATATTTTGTGTCTGCCTGGCAGTACCGAACCATTTGGAACGATTTTTGTTCGATGAAAATTATGTGATCAACGAAAAAGTCGCGACTTAATGTTGGATCACTGATAGCTAAAATAATTGTGAAACAAAACTTCGATCTTCGACTTCGATGGGATGTGACAATTTCTATGATAAAATTTTTGAAAATCCTGATATGCTTCGCAACGTCTCTTCATCGTCTGAATTTGAACGAATAAAATTCATTGTAGAGAACAAAGGTGGTAAATCTAAGAATGTTTGATTTTTTGGCCTTATTCTCGGTTTTATTCACTCACTAGCGGCCTGGTCTCTTATATTATAAGCTTCCCGCATAGTCATTGGAATAGCTTTGCTTTATATAGATTCTCGCATTTTTTTTCTTTTCTTTTCTTTGATGTTTGTTTTTTTTCTCCAAATGTCACTATGTCTCTTTTCTTCAACTCTACTTTCAATTTTTGCTCTTTTAGTTGTTTTTTTCGCCTACGATTTTAAACTGAGTTTCTAACATAGCTAATTTTGCTGCAGACTCTATATCCTTATCTACTATAAGTTGTTTCAACGGTTTTCACCGGTAGCATCAATTTCATGCTGTAGTAATTCATGTATTTAAAATTATAATATCTTCATGTTAAACGGAATAACAAATTTGGAATACTTTCTCTAGAAAAAAAGTACAAAGAATCATAACCGCCTTTTTTCACCGCCTTTATGAATAATTCAGGAATAATTTACAATTGTCTTCAGATTGATATATCATTTGTCTTGTTTCGTGTTATGTTTTCTGCAACTCGTAACGCTCGTAAACGTAAACTCGTAACGCAATTGAAAGAGAATCTGATAAAATAAATACTATTTTTGGCACTTTCTTTTAAAGAAAAGGCTCATTCATGATACTGTCTCTTTGGTCTCAACACCTCGAGAACGACAAGAACCCGAATTTTTCAATGATTTCGCCTAAGTTGCCTAAGACATTTGGAGTTCTGTTCAGTATAAAGCAGAAGCGTTTGAAAATTTTCATGCAAAGATGAAAAATGCTGTCCATCGCTATTGCAGCATTACCTCTAAAGCAAAACTATGCGTTTCAGTCAGTGAAACGCCCTCACACCTATATTTTTTTGACGGCTCAATAAGTGTTTTATTGTTATGTTTTTTTTTGGCAGACTTATCTCACTTCTTAACTAGGCGAACCTAGCCAGAATTTTCACCTGCCCCCGGGCTTCTGAATGCCAAAGGGGGACTAGGCTCTGCGGAATGCACGTATTTGCATGCTCGTGCTGTTTCAGTCCTGACCGAGAAATTGTCGGACAATCGCGCAGGTGCTAAGGATGACCGACTTTTGGATGCCGGCCAATTCCTTCTCCATGTTCAACACCTTTAGCGCTTCCAGAAGTGTCTTCGGGACAATTCCAGTTCCAGAGAGAACGACTGGAACAATTCTTGGGACCTCCCTTAGCCCCCACAGTTCCTTGAGCTCCACGGCCAATGGTCGGTACTTGCAGATTTTGCGACCGTGGGTCTCCTCCAGATTCTGGTTCAGTGGAATAGCGACATCGATGATGGTGACTTTGCGGTCGCTCTTGTCGTAAACCATTATATCTGGGCGGTTGTGGTGGATCGAGAGGTCGGTCAGAACAGTGCGATCCCAGTACAGCTTGAAACGGTCATTTTCCAGGACAGGTGCAGGCAGGTACCGGTAGTTTGGTACGTTGTCTTCCAGTAGAGCACATTGGAGCGCCAGTTGTCGATGAACAATACGGGCCACGTTGTTGTGGCGCTCGGTGTAGGCTGCGTTGGCCAAAACGGGACAGCCTCCCATAATGTGCTCTATGTTTTCACCTGGTTGATGGCACATCCGGCAAATGTCATCAACGTCTTGATGCCAGACGTACCGGCTGCAGTTTCTCGTCGGCATTATCCTGTCCTGGATGGCTATCATGTCGGCTTCTACTACTGAAGAGAGTTCACCACGCGTTAGCCACAGATTAGATGCGGCCTTGTCGACGTGTGGCCGATCCAGTTGATGGGGGTGGGCACCATGCACTGCCTTCTGCTTCCAAGCTGCAATCTTCTCCTCCACTGTCTGCAGATTGCAGTTGAGTTGGTACTCCGCTTGCGCCAAGTGCAGAGCGCTGTATCCTCTGTCGGCGGCGCAGACAGCCCGGTATAGCGCGTTTTGGTTGGCGCGTTCTGCGAAGTACTCGCGCAGTTGTCGTACCTGGGCAACACACAGTGCAGATATGTCGACTATTCCAAGTCCCCCTTCTTTGCGTGGCAGTGAAACTCTCTCCAGTGCCGATTGAGGATGGTGCATTCCGGCCTCTTTAAATGCTTTCCTCATCCTCCTCTCAAGGTCCTCTAGGTCAGTTTTGCTCCATTTGACTACACCAAAACTGAAGGTCAGCAGGGGAACCGCGAATGTGTTGATCGCGCGTACCTTGTTCCCCGCGTTGAGGAAAGTCCTCAGGACACAGTTCACTCGACTCAAGAACTTGTCTCGCAGCTCCGTCTTGATGTCGGAGTGGCGAATCCCGGTGAGCTGTCGGAATCCAAGATATTTATAGGATTCGCCACGAACCATGTCTCTTATGAACTCGCCGTCATAGACCTCGTAACCTCCGGATTCGGTAAGCTGCCCTTTCAGCAGATGGACACAGCGGCACTTGTCAAGGCCGAACTCCATGCAAATGTCCCTGCTTATGTCTTCGACAACCCGGATAGCTACACCTAGACGCTGACGTGAATCAGCGTAGACCTTGAGATCATCCATGTAGAAGGTATGGGTCACTTCTTCGTGAGCGCCGTCGCCATACCTTATTTTATAGCCATGACCGTTTCTATTGAGCGTCCTACTGAGGGGGTTCAGTGCCAGACAAAACCAAAGCGGGCTGAAAGAGTCGCCTTGGAATATCCCCCTCTTTATCTGCAGCGTTCTAGACTGCAACACATTTTCCCCATCACTGAGGTGCAGAGACGTACTCCACTGCCTCATCGCATGCTGCAGGAACCTAACGACGACGGGATCAATTTTGTAGAGCTCCAATACCCGGACGAGAAACGAGTGAGGTATGGAGTCATAAGCCTTCCTGTAATCGATGTAGGCCATACTTAGGTTCCGCTGGTTATATACCGCCTGGCCGACTATGGCTGCGTCGATGATGGCCTGGTCTTTGCAGCCATGCGTATTTTTCCTGCATCCTTTCTGCTCTTCTGCGATGATGTGATGCTGTTCGCAGTGAGCAGAAACTTTGGCGGTAATTATGCTGCTCAGTATTTTGTACAGACTCGATAGGCACGTTATCGGTCTGTACTTTGATGGGTTCAATGTGTTGCTGTCTTTCGGGAGGAGGAAGGTGACGCCACGGGTGGCGAATTCAGGAAGGTTGTGTGGGTCACGTAGCACCTTGTTGAAGCACTCAGCTATCTTTGGATGTGCGACGGTCAGCTTCTTGTGCCAAAAGTTCTGGACACCATCGGGGCCCGGTGCTGCCCAGTTCCTCAGGTACCGCGAGGCTTCGCGGACATCGTTCTCTCCGACGATGATAGCTGGCATCTCTCCAATTTCACCACAACTCTCCTCCTCCCGTCTTAGCCACATTTGCCCGTCGCGATGTTCTACTGGGGTCTCCCAAATACCAGCCCAGAAGTTCGTCACATCGCTAATATCTGGCAAACCTTCGCGGTAGTCGGGCTTCTCGTCGCTAATGTGGTCGTAGAACGCTTTTTCGTTATCTCTGAACATCCGATTTTGTTCCTGGCGCTTTGCAGAGTCAGAGTAACGTTTCAGCCGTTTAGTTAGGACGCTCAATTGCTGCTCTGTTGTTCCTGGAGCTTATTTCTCTCTGCACCTGCTGCTTGATCTCGTCGATTTGCGTTTGGGAGAGCATGTTGTTGCGTACTATCGCTCTACGCCTCGCGTTCATCGCGTTCTGATCAAGCCTCCCGACGAACTCTGGATACGCTTCCTCGAACATTGTTAGTATTCGAGGGCGACCGCTCATGTCCGTCTCCAAAGCAGTGCAGATGTAATAGGCGCGGATCACGAATTCATTCATTTCGTGTGTCCACATGATCCGGCGCCTAGTGGTACCCACAAGTGTGGACGACTGTCGTCTGGCAGTCGCAACACGTCTCGTAGGCGCAGCGTTTCTTGGGTGATGTCGATGGCTGCTGTTTCCGTGTGGCGGTAGCTCTTCGGGTTGAACCCGGCTGGTGGCCCGCTCTTGCACATCGCCCTCCAGCCGCTGGCCGCTCGCTCTTACGCCCGTTCCAGGACCAGCTCCAGTTCGGGGACCCTCCTCGGGTGATCGCATTCTAATTATTCTTCGTGATCGTAGCTCCATTTTATTGGGTGTATCTCCTTTGCCCGGGAGACAGCGGGTTGGCAAGGCCTCCATGACCCGGGAGGCCTTCCCCGGGAGAGATATAGCGCTCTGACTCGCTCGCACCCCCTCACTTAGCCACTTTCGACACCCGTTCTCGGAGCCAAGACCAGGTGTGTGTTTCCAGTTCACGCCCGATCTAAAAATGTCGTCATATGATCTTCGTGGAGGCGTGAGATAGGAACATTTGAGACCAACAGGCAGGCTCCTACCCTATGTTGATCCCCATTTGAGAACCTTTTTATTTTTTGTCTTATTTTTTTGTTATTTGTTTTATTTTTTGTCTAGAAGAAGTTAATATAATTTTAGATTAAGCTAGGGCAATGTAAATCAATTAGTGTAAATAAAATAGTTTAGAAAGACATTATTCCGTGTGTTGATTTTCACAGCGTTTAAGAGTGTTCTAGCAGCTGATTCAACGAGAGTGGTCGTCAGCGGAGATCAGCGAGTGGAAAGTTTCGCAGTCGGCAGCCTTTCAGCCAGCTACTTCCCGACGATTGTGATTGTCGCATGCGTGAGGCATCACCAGCTGTCCAGTTAATCCGAGGAAAGGTCACGAGCATCTTTGCCTCCTCTCCAACCATATACAGTCCACCATCGAACCACACAGAAACTAAAGTTGAGTTCGCTCAAGCCAAACACCAGAGGAGGCACTTAATATACCTTTCAAGTTCTGACTTACACAGCCGGTGCCTGAGGGACGGATGAATAGAACCGATTATCAGCTGACCTTCTTGAAGTGAGCACTCCAACCATATGGTTGGTGCTCGGAATGCCACTGTGGAGTAAGAGTAGTTAAGTTCGGTCGGCTAATATGATTCATTCCGGCTATTCGTGGCACTCTCAATGCAGAATCAGGAGGGTAAATCTTACTGGGATCTTTCAAGCGGTTTGCACGGCAGGTGTTGTACTGCCAAAACTAGTCGCTTCTCGTCGCCACTGCTGCTTGTCGCCAAGAAGCTGGTTGAGGTAAATACGGTTTGGCTTGAGAGATTTTTCGCAGATAAAAAATACCGCAAAATACGGAAAGCAGATTTGAAAGAGATCTATCTATGCTGGAGAACAAGTTCCCTCACTGGTTCTTGCCCCAGGGTGGTATCATCGATTGCTTCGTGGGGGAGTAGCGATTTTATAAGTGTTATATCCAATGGCAACGATGGCCGATCATGACCGTACTAATCAAAGTGATTCAACCCATGTATCAGACATGGTAGTCCACCACTGCGGGTCATCTTCCTCAGTCACATCCGGTTTTGCAACAACAGCAGCAATATCATCACCACCAACCAACCTAAATTGGCAGCTTCAATGGAGCGGGAAAAAACACGTCAATTTTTCCCGGAATCGTTGGTTTTTCATCAGTAGTAAACCTTGACAGAGAAAATTATTGTAAACATACTCTCAAATTTTGGAGGTTTTTATTAACTTAAGGGGGACCCCTGTCAGGAAGGTCGAAAAATACTGAATTTGCCTGATTTTTTTCCGGATGTTGGGAATAGTAATATAGTGTTCGAGTATTTTAGTTATTGTTTAAGGTATATTTGAAGATGTATTTTCGAATTTTTGACGAATTATGATTATTACGCTGTTGACAGTTTGATGATTTGAAATCGGTACCTTGCTGGTGGCATCGGTTCTGAAACAACGGGGTGTCTCAGAACGAATTCCAATAAATATATTGAAACTTTAGGACAATACCTAAAGCGTTACATAGGGGTTTTTGAAAATTTGAAAAATTGCCAAAACGTTAAAAATGAGTAATTTTTTATGAAAAATCGCTGTTTAGAAGCTCATGAAAAAATCGAAAAAATGAGGTATCGAAAAACTTTAGTTTGCTTTAGATAATCCATTTTTACATGATGATAAAATGTAAAAATGGAATTGGATGATTTTAAAGTTCACCCCTCTGAACTTTAGACAAGAATTCGTTACATTCGGTACCGCACGGTGATCTGGCCGATTACCTACGTGCCAATCACCGATAGTGGGACTGTTAAGGTGGGACCAGAATGCCGCGCTATGCGTCGCGTTGCGACAATTGTACTTTGACACTTCATTTTAAATATGTGTGTTTCCATTTAGTCGAACACAATAATGCGTTGCGTCATTAGCATCGTTGTACTAAACTGCTTGCGCCGAATTCGCGATGACAGTGGCATGGTGTCGACGTCTGGTGACAACTTCAAATTAGGGCCATAATTTGGGTCCCAAACTCATTAGTGTAACCTCTATCAGATTAGAAGACACGAAGCCGGTTTTAAATTCTAAAATTTGAATGAAAATTTTCACATCATGTTATTTGATTACTTGAAACACATGTTTCTGACTTTCATTCAACCACATGGCTAAACAATTCCTAAACTAGTAAACGAAGCTCAATGCCGCCAGCGCGGATATGTCAATGTGTTGTTTTTAAAAACATTCAACTGATCCGTGGACACAAAAAGAATAAGATTTTCATACGAACTTTATTTTGTTTTTGTTTACATGAAAAATGGTGACGCGAATGCTAGATTGTGACTGCAAATCAACAGACTGCGTCGGGCGAATGTTTTAGTACAATACGCAAGCAATGACCGCTGATGAGAAGCAACGCACAACGCAGCATTCTGTTTCCACCTTTACTTTCCATTGCTCAGCCTCACCATCGTCGGCAATTGTCTTCAAAAACACCGCTTCGACGATGTGAAAATGGCAGATGTTTCCTGTGGGGGCTCATTAAAAAAAAACAATGTTTGAAAAGGGACTTTAAATTTTGATATAACAAAAACATTGGTGTCAACGGCGACCAATTAATACTTGTTCTATACAGTTGAGGGAAAGCTTCTCTCAGTGTTACGACCGCACCGTTCTCGTGCACATTTCGTCATCGCAGCAATCACTGCTAACTGCATTCTCTCTGTTTATTTACACCGCGCTTTTGGTCACGAATTTTTTTAGCGCCTTTGTTTATAGTGTGATTAATGAAATAGCTCAAAAATCGCATTTTGTTTTTTTGGCTTACGTATCTCGTTTATATTCCTGAACTTTGGTCAGCCTACTTTGGATGAATTTATTTTTTTCAATTCGATGCAGAAAAACATCTAAGGAATCGGAAGCGAATTAATTTTGGTATTTTTTGCTGGAAGATTAATGTGTAATGATGATGTTCCGAATTATAGAGATTTTTTCAGATTTTCATATTTTCTCAGTTCATTCACCGCTAGCTTTAACGAGGCCAATTTTAAAAACGAATCTAAACTGACAGCTGATCGCTAGCAGGATGATTGATTAATCGTGAATTCGAGCATTGTTTCCGGAATAAAAGTGGCGTCAATTTGCAGCGCACTTCAAGTCGGATGTGAAGAAGGTGTTTTTCAACGGTGAGAGCTGAAAACGATTGCATGTTGACGCCACCATTCCACCACACGCCCGTGTTCAGAGTGTTGTTTAGAGCGTTGGAAATGTGATTTTTTTCTAAGAAATACTGAAAAACAAGTTGGTAGTTCAGTAAGTTCAGTCGCTCTAGACAGCGAGCAATCAATAGTACATTCTGTTAATTCTGAGAGTTAACTTGAAAATTTGCTCAAATCAGCGTTTTATTGCTTCGCGAAACGTTCTTGCACCTCACTCAGTGAAAACATGCATTCATCGTCCCTTGTCAGTGCTATCATATCATTCTTGCATTTCTACAATGTTTGTTAATAGTCGGTTATAATTTCGTAGTACTACGTTAACAATGCGATCCTGTCTTAGACACCACTTTTCTTTTTTGACGTAGGACTGCGTCTTTCTTTTCTATACTGGGATGTAAGTTCAAAGTTTCCAAACCGAAAGCGTTACGCCGGAGAACGAGACTTTGAGTGTTAATAGTTCCTGAGCAACTGAACGAAATGGTATGATAAACACTACATTCGAAACATAAAATGTCTACGCGTTCTATGCTTTTTACTTTTTGACCCAAAAACTTGTTTCAATAGCCTTAAAATTGTTTTCAAAACAGGCTATTGAAATCACACCAATCGGTATAAAAGCGAGTGTCGCTCGGAAATCTATTCAGTTATGATTGCGCAACGATTGAAGTACCATCGCTGGAATAAATGGAAGTTTCCCTAACACAGACTTCAAAACCATGGGGCCTGAGGAAACTGGTATTGCAAATTAGATGCAAGCAGCGGGTACTTTTGTACTCGTTTGCATTTTTGCCAATTAGAATGTTTCCCTAATACAGATTTCAAAACCATGAAGCCTGGGGAAATCGGCATTGCAAAATAGATGCAAATTGTGAGTACTTTTGTACTCATTTGCGTTTCTGCAAAACGGAAAGCCAACGGCAGTCCTACGTCAACCTTGCGGTTATATCATAGGTATAATCCATCCATAGTTTTTTGTGCCACGAGGTACCATGAAAAAAACGTGTTCTGGTCTCTCTGGAAAAAAGATTGAGTACCACTGGATTACATGGATCGGAAAACTAGTTCTAATTTTCCTTCAGTTTACTTCATTTTTCTAGCTCCGATTATGAGGTGAGTTATCAATTCTAAGTTTTCTGTTATTTATCTCTCACATTCAATGTAAACGTCAAGAATTCAACTATCACACATTTCTACTGGTTATAGGGTAAGATACAAGGATTCCATTGGAATAGTGTAAATGCAGTGTAATCAATGGTTCGGGAGTTGTGGGATTAGCTAGTCCATGACAGCAAACCGATACCACCAATAGTGGATCATTCTATGCTGGACAAAACAAGTCCAATTTTTTGTTTTCTTTCGATGTCGGTCTACGTCTAACAGGAATATACAGGAGATAAAATGAAAATCTAAACACAGAACATGCAGGAAAAAATTAAAGATTTCGAATGCTAATATTTCGAACATTTCTTAGTAGATCGGAAAGGTGTTTGCATCAATTGATATGAAATATTTCCACGCATCTATCACAATGAACAAAATGTTATTTATATAAATAATTGAATAATTGTGAAATGTCAAGCGTTATCTAAACGCCTCTATTTCCACGTTTGATCGGTCCGGTTCAGGGTTTCCCCAACACGGGCAGGAAACTGTTTGCTCCGAACTTCTTTCTTCTCTTCGTTCACTTTTTCTTCGTTTGTATTTAAGAGGCGTTAAACGTGGCAATTCATTCACCTACAGCCTTGAAAAAGGCCATTTGTTGTTTGAGAAGGTTGGTTGGATTGTATCACAGGCGTAAAATGTGAAACTTGACTTGTTTGCTAAAAAGAAAACTAGAAGCGGGTTATATATGTTATATAACCGCAAGGTAGACGTAGGATTAGCGTTGGCTTAATAATCATTTGTTTGAAATTGCATCTGAATCATTTCTCAATGAATGAATGAATGAATGTTTTGAAAGATTGTTAAGTTTTTCTTGTTAGTATATGGGTGGATGAGTATGGAATTGTTATAACCATGAAATTCAACTCTTTCGAACTTGTTGGTCGTCCTGAAAAGAACCGATGGGTTTGAGTGGTTTTATAAAAGTAACTGAAGATATTTGATACCTGATTCATTGCGTCTTCGTGAGAATAATACACGAGATTGTTCATTAGCATTCCATGCGAAAGCAGAATAGAAACTGATACTCTTGGATTGCATCACAGAACATTTAGTCGAATGCGCAAATGTGTGCGAATATTCCTCCGCCCGGGCACATTCACAGGCAAGCAATTTTCCAATACCACTCCATGCGAAACAAAATAGAAACTGACAGATGTAGGCGTCGGCATCATGCTTCGTGCCTCAATTTTTTGGATCAATAAGTAACAATCATATAAATCTTAGACATTTTATCTTTCGAATGAGGTTATTTTCATATCACTTCGTTCAGTCGCCAAAGAATTATTAACGTCAATACCTTGCACTCCAAGCGTCACTCTCTCGTTTCCGAAACTTCAAGCTTACACCCCGGAACAGAAATGAAACACGTAATCCTACGTCATTATGGGAACCGATACATTTTTCCGTTCGATTTTGGCAACACACCCAAATATTTTGTGTTGCCAAAATCGACCGGTGCCGAAAACGAACGGTTTTTTAATACTTTTTTTAAAACTTTTTGGTGGTTAAAAATATTTAGGGATCAATAAAAAATTACATAACGCGAATATTTTAGTTTTTGTTCTCCTCGGGTACACTATGGTATACACCGAAGAGTCTATTGCTCCGAGGTTAAAGATGGCAAAATATAGAATAACCTTTATACCATGCGCAAATGCTACGGGCACTCACAAAAAAATGCCGATGTTTATAATTGGAAAAACTAAGAACTCATAGGGCTTTCAAAAGCGTTCAAATTCCTGTTGAATATGCCGCTTCGAAAAATGCATGAATAACGTCTTTCGTACCAAATAATCGAAAATTTTGCAGTACACTGAGCCGTTCTCCTTGTTGGTAATTGTTCGGCCCATCATTTCCAACATGAGCTGATTTCGGATGACGGTTTGATAGAGGTACAGTTTCTACTGCCTAACGTGACCTCTTTACTGCAGCCCATGGGCCAACAGGTCATTCAAATTACCAAAACAAGATACCGAGACAAATTACATCTTGAAATCGCCAATGAGTCCAACTTTAAGCAACGGATTAAGAAAATCAACCCTCAATACGTTTCTTTTTGGCTGCATGAAGCATGGATGGATGTCTCCGAAACAGTGATTGAACGATCTTGGAAAAATATAGGCTGGATAGTTGGAACTGCTGCACGAAGACGGCGTTCCTTTGCGTATTTTGTTCAATTCCCAGATGGACATCGACACAGATGAAACAACGGAATTTTTTTTTTTACCTGTATTATAGTGACTTTCAACTAATTTGGCTGGTTCGTCACTTTTACTTCCGTTTTTGGAAGAATGTCGGGAGTGAGAATTGAACTCGTGACCTTTAGCGTGAGAGGCATGGATGTTACCACTACGCCAGATCGCCTCCACGAAACAACGGAATACCCCAAGGGAGAATTTCGCATAGATGAATACTCAGACGCGAAAATTATCGCTCTGATACTGAATAAGGACGACAAAGACTGCATAGAGGAAGAAGGAGATGACGATCATTTCTTGGATAAACAAGGAGACGAAGATTCGATTTTGGTGAACATCGCTCTCCTCATGGCTTGCTTGCTTGTATTTGTTGAGATATGTACCTTGATAAATGCGGGGTGGCAGGATGAAAAACCGCAGATGCAGCCCTTCATGATTTCCATCGACCTTCACCTTAAGAAAGTAACATTCCAATGATACCAAGGGGGAAAACAATGGATTGTCAAGGGGTTGGGGGAACATGCAGATGAGGCCAGAAATGTCGTGTGCACCTATTGTGTTCACCAATTAATTACTTTTTGGATTCGAAGTTGTTAGAGGTTCAATAATAGAATTACCACCCGGGAGTATTCGGAACGCAACAGGCACATGTGCCAAAATCGAACGGGGTCTGTATATAAAAATCTAATCGAGAAAACTATTCGCTGAAAAGACTAAAATATTGGATTAAACGATATTATAAATTGAATAAATGAATTGAAAAATTAGAGGTAAAGCAAAGAAATAAGAAAGGGTGAAGTAAAAAATATGAACTAATTGTTTTGTTGTTTTGGTTATTTTGGTCGAACCAGAGAAGTGTGATGTTCGAAATTTTGTTCATTTTGATCAACTTGTCGGCAACCGTGTTACCGAGGAATTCGAAACGAGAATTTTTCTGGAGTTGCCTCTTCTGTTTCTATGATCCATGAGAGCTTGCTGTTTCCACTACGGAGGTCTAAAGACAACCAGCTGAATTTGAGAAGATTACAATCGGAAGGGATTTATGACTATATTTATGGTTGTTGTTAGGAGGGCAAAAATTGCTCCGCACGGTCCGGGAGCTACTTTTCTATCCTTTGCTAATGCTAGTGCAGCGCGGAGTAATGTTTACGATGTTGTGCTTTTTTCAGCACGTTTCACGGACCGAACACCAGTGACATTGAAAGCAGATTTATTTCTCAAGGGAAATTTAGATCATTTAATTATCGTTTCGAGAAACCGAATATTATAAAGAGATAATTATGAACATTTACTAGGTTTGTACAAAAAGTATCGCGATTAATGAATTTCTGTGGGTTTTTCTTGAATGGCACTTACGTTCCTAGTGGAACTTTTGCCTTCTAAACGTAGATATTACTTGCGTCATTTTTATTAGTAATACTTAGTTCAGATTCCTATGCCGGATTACCACGCCTTGAATGTATTCTGGAGTGGCAAGCTCTAGAATACGCATGACCATAGTGCAAGTCGGAAGAAATCTCTTTGACGAAAAAATTTTTTATGGGTTACGTATATTCGATTTTCATTTTTGCTGATCATTTAATTTTTGACAGCTGCTTTGCTGTCAAACAAAGTTTCAACAAAATAGGATTGAGTCAAGTATTCAAGTTTTATCAAAACAATGACTCAGCACACCCACAATCGATCTTAAAAGCTACTTAATGCATTGATATTGTTTTCCAAATAAATCAAAAAGCTTGTAGATAGGTTTCTCGGAACGGCTTAAGGCTTTTGCAATGGAGAAAGCTTACCATACGTAAAATTGAAACCTGAAATGGACATTTCAACTACTACTCTGTACGTATATGAGTTTAAGTGAATTTCAATACATTCAGTAATCTATAATAATTTTTCGAGAAATAAAACAATAACTAGACCAAAACCTAAATAGAATGCTCTCGACTTCCCCAAGTAGTGGAAAGAGTTCTGCATGGTGATGTACAAATTCACATGTTCCGGAAATACAATAGCCGCGATACTTTTTGAACAGACCTCGTATATGAGACTTAGACAAGTAAGAGTAACAACTGTGGGAGGAATAAACAATTTAAGAACGCGCCACTTCAAATCACCTTTGACCTCCGCCTTTTTCATTCTACATTTAAAAACAAGTTGAACAGAGCGTTTGTCGCATTCAAAGCATGGAGACACCAGCACTCACGAAACAACCATGCTCCAGTTACGATCTATGCTAGACATCTCTCGCAAGCCGTCAAAACAAACTTGAACTTTTTTCTACATACTCAATCCCTGGAAGCTGTTAGCCTCGGTGCGTATTGTAACCGGTAACCATGTGACCCAACATGGAACGCAGGCTGTGATTGGCAATGTATCTAGGAAATGCACCCATCAACACATTTCACGCTGTAGTTCATCGGATATGATTCTCTTTCTGAATTCACATTTCATGTAAATCATCTTCAAATTAATTTCAGGCTCCTGCCAAACATGAAATAATCTTTCGCCGCTCATTCGTTTAATATATCAATCCCCCAAACGGGCGGTTTCAACGCTGATTTATGTGTAGGAATGCATCACGCGGTATTCGTGCGATGGTTTGTTTGATGTTGGTATAGGTCCGTCGTTTGTAGCTCTCTTTTCACCACCATCGTTCCCAAGAGAGCCAATCACATTCGCAGAATTCATTCGCACATTTTCAGGGAGAGAACATTTGCGATTTGGAGGTAAACAACAGCAGCATTTAGTATCGGAATTCGCCGCGTTATGTAGGGTTTGTAGCTAGCTCTGCATGCTCTCCATTTGGACTGTGCCAAGTTAGTGCGGTTGGTTTAATGGTTTTCTCTAGACACAATTGAGTCGATGGCGTCATAGTGACGCTGCTGGGTCGTTCTGATCACTGGAGCGCACTTCGGCAGTTTATCAATAGTGTTCGAGGAAGTGCTGATAACCAGGTAGTTACAGTTAAGTTGCAGTTAAGTTCGCTATTTAACGAGTGTTTCTTTAAGTTGAAGGAAAGCAAAATGGATCTAAATTTCAAGTGTCCCCTCTGTGACACCTACTTCTCTACGCAGGATGACCTCAAGGAACATGTGAAGGCCAGTCATACTTCCTATTACTACGATACCTACCTAGCGCCTCCGCTGCTTATTTATCCCAGCGAAACCGCGGTGCTTACAACGGGAGCAACGGACACTGTTATCACCACTGAACCGGTATTTGATACATCCGCAGGTTTTACCTAGTATTGTATGAATCATTCATGGATTTACCATTTTGCAGATCGTAACAGAGGAAGTTACTGTTGAGCCGGTGGTTGTTGAGGATGATGGATGTTGCGAGTGCGATTGTTGCTGTTGCTCAGATGGAAATGGTGTGTCTGATGGCGGCGCGGATTGTGACTGTGACTGTGACTGTTGTGGAGATTGTGTTATAATGTAGGTCAGGATAAGTGCCAATTCCAGATACTATCGAAATAGTGTACATGCTCCGAAACAGTGCTCCCGCAAATGTTCATGCTTTTAATCGCCACGTGCATTGATATTGCTGCACACATGGTGTTTTGATAAATTTTTATGGAATGTTAATGTATATAATAAAGTTTCTGTGAATGTTCTTGGTGGTCCAATTTTATTTTAAAATTGTGAAGAACGATAAATGCAGATTTTTTTTGGTGCGTATTAAGATGCACTACGTCTGGCAGTCCATTCGAAGCTGATGAACAAATATTGGAATAATGGGTTTCATATGTTCTCAAACTTTGACGTGAACAAGAGGTGTTCAATATTAAAATTGGCATCGGTTCACGCCGAAGTCGTTTCAAGAATACCTCGGTGCAATATGTTAATGTATTTCCATTCCTTTCCATTTTTGTTTATAAGAGGCTTCAAACTTTTTCGCCTTTAGCCCTGAGAAAGGCCTTTGTGGAAAAACTCTATTCGAAACTCCTTCACTTGTCTTGTGAAAGACAATTCATTCTCGCTGGGCGCTCGTCAGCAAGCGATGTTCACTTTTACATACTGTTCGCCCTTTGGCCGGAGGCCGGTGTGCAGTTTATATGAGTTTACCCGTTAAAGAATTTCAGACCTGGGAGTTGTCCAAAATTCATCTTCTCGTACGTTTCGTCATCCATCAGCATGCATCCTTGGTACTTCGCCAAAACCTTGCTGTACAACTTTCGAGCATCATCCATGTTCGATTTAGCCACTCTCAGCGATTTCGCGATTTCAGTACCTGAACATTTTCAATGTTTGTGTATATTAGGCTGTCAAAAAAGTCCTGCGGTATTCCCGCGAGGTGTCGTAAGCGCGTAGTTCTAGTTGTATTCATTGTATCTAGTCATACTATAGCTTGTTTGAAAGGTATTTTTGCTATAATATAGTCCTTGACAGTGTTTTGTTTGGTTAAGTCGTTCGGGAGTTATAGTATCGCAAAAATGGAGCAAAATAAAGAGAAAATCCGACATATTTTACAGTACTACTATGACATAGGCAAAAATGCATCTCAAGCTGCCAATAAAATTTGTACAGTTTATGGACCCGATACAGTTTCCATTTCCACCGCACAACGATGGTTTCAACGTTTTCGTTCTGGTGTAGAGGTCGTCGAAGATGCGCCACGCTCCGGAAGACCTGTCGTCGAAAATTGCGACAAAATCACTGAATTAGCCGAGAAAGATCGGCATAGTAGCAGCCGTAGCATCGGCCAAGAGCTGGGGATAGGTCTTCAAACCGTTATTAACCATTTGAAGAAGCTTGGATTCACAAAGAAGCTCGATGTATGGGTGCCACACACGTTGACGCAAAAAAACATCTTTGACCGTATCGACGCATGTGAATCGCTGCTGAATCGCAACAAAATCGACCCGTTTCTGAAGCGGATGGTGACTGGCGATGAAAAGTGGGTCTTTACGACAACGTGAAGCGCAAACGGTCGTGGTCGAAGCCCGCTGAAGCGGCTCAGACGGTGGCCAAGCCCTCATTAACGGCCTGGAAGATTCTGCTGTGTGTTTGGTGGGATTGTCAAGGAATAATCTATCATGAGCTGCTTCCCTATGGCCAAACGTTCAATTCGGACCTGTACTGCCAACAACTGGACCGCTTGAAGGTAGCACTCATGAAGAAGAGGCCATCTTTGATAAACAGAGGCCGCATGGTCTTCCATCAGGACAACGCCAGGCCACACACTTCTTTGGTGACGCGCCAGAAGCTCCGGGAGCTCGGATGGGAGGTTCTTTTGCATCCGCCGTATAGTCCGGACCTTGCACTAAGTGACTACCACCTGTTTTTGTCCATGGCGAACGAGCTAGGTAGTCAGAAGTTAGCCACAAAAGAGGCCTGTGAAAATTGGCTATCCGAGTTTTTTGCCAATAAGGAAGCGAGCTTCTATAACAGGGGTATTATTAAGTTGGCATCTCGTTGGGAACAAGTCATCGAACAAAACGGCGCATATTTGACTTAAAACAGATGATTGTAACTAATTTTATGAACAAATGAAAATTCAAAAAAAAAAATACCGCAGGACTTTTTTGACAGCCTAATATTTGACACTTTTTGAAAGATAAAGTTTGGTTTGATATTTGTACAAACTCTGTTTTGTTTGCCAATTTTTCAATTATCGTCAGTGGCAAACAATGTCAAACATCGAACATGGGAAAAAAATGACTGGAATATTTAAGGTAACCTAACAATGAACCGAAGTTTTGACGAACAGAAAAAACAAATTCTAGGTATTCAATAACCAAATATTTGCTTGTCGTGTTTTGTGTCGAATATATTTGATCAGTACACGTTGATCAAATTATATCTATAAAAAAAAATTCACAGGAGGGTTGTGCCCGAGACACGACCGCATAGTTGACGTAGGATTCCGTTAGGCTATCTGTTGATTTTGGATATGTTTGAAGAATTATATCGTTAAACTCTTTGATAATGATTTGGTTAAGGGCCGTTTTGTTTGGTTGTTGGGTATTGTTTGTTCACTCCACCAGTGTTTACCGAGTGATGATGACAGAAGGATGGTTAACAGTCATTGGATGGTGCGTATCAGATAAAAGATACAGAAGTGGAACGAGATATGATGAAAACCGCCCTATGTGATCCTAGACGAGATGCCTCCTTTGTTATGTATGGATAAAATAAAGAAACAAAAACTCACCAATGTAATATAAGATAATTACCGATACCAAACACAATTAAATTAAAAACATGTTACTTTAATATAGAGAAAACATATTTGAAATGGAAAAGGTAATTTTCTCTTATAACTTTTACTTTCTGAGTATTCATTCAACCCAATGCGAATTTTAATTGGACTAACAACACCTAATACTATATGTAGAGCATATGGGAAATAAGTTTTTTAATATTTCTTCACTTTCCCAAATTTTCTCGCCGTATAAACTTTCCTTGGGTGAAAATGAACACAGCGAAACAGACAGCTTAAACCAAACGACTCGTTCTCGAGCGGGAGCACACCTTGGTTTTCATTTATGAAAATTGTCAAATTAACACAACTGCTACTGCAATTTTACACTTACACTTGTGCTAAATTTTTCAAAATACACGATCGGTTATTGATATGAAATTTCACGAAGCAACCAACAATGATGTTCCAAATTCAAATTTTATTTGCTAGAATAATAGTATCACTCACCTTACTTGCAATATAAAAATGCCCCCGACTTACATATATTTGCAATGTCGATTTCCCCTGAGTAGCTTGGTTTTGATGTCTCTGTTAGGGACCCGCCACATGTGTCGTCAATTTCGACCAATCAGAAGTGGGTATTTCCGTTAGGATAGGGGTTGAGATTTTTCAATTGTTTATTAGTTGGTTTCATGACATATATTATATGTCATTCTTTGTGTGGACACCGACTGGACAACATCGTTGCTGGACGTGCTGGACGGCGAGGGATCGAGTGCCTTTCTCAAGGCAAGAGGGCGGAGGTGGTAGCGCTGGAGTAAAATAGAGTAGTGTTTTCAAAGGGCCTTTCTCAAGGCTAGAGACGAATGAACTGAAAAAGTTTAAAGTCTCTATAATACAATACCATTACCATTATATTATATGTCAAAAGCCAAATATTTGGCTCCGTCGAAACAGTGTATGAGCACTCTGTCATAATTATTTTTCTAATCGAAATTGAAAAGCAGTCAAAATGACTTGCTTGGGCAATCTAGTTTTAAGAATACGAATCGATTCTACTTGCGTTTCGTTGAAGATGATACTCAACACCGAAAACGTCATTATGCATTTGCATATGTATTTAATCTGAGCACATCAGCAATAATTTCAATAATATTATGGGTGTCGATCGAAAGTTTTTGAAGAGAGCATTCCAAAAATGTACTCCGATTACAGAGAATATAAGCAGAAATGTTGATTATTCGTTTATTTAGTTGAATTTAACTATCAAGATGAATCGGTGCTGCTCCTTTCTGATTGCAATTGAATACACTTATCCCCCTATTTACACGGTACTTGTTTTACACGATTTCGCTTTTGCACGGTTTATGAAATAACAAATTTTTTTTTATGTTCCAGAATTGGCAGGTTATCAATTTACTAGCATTTTTGGAGTCTTGACGTGTGAATTGTGTCAATTTTTCAAACACTTAGAATCCCAGGAATATCTACAAAAATGAAAAGTAAAGGAAAGTTATATCTTCGGCTTTCGGCTGAAAATCTTTTAAATTAATTTAATGATATATAAAGCAAAACAAATCTACGCAGCTGTTAATTGAATCTTTTATCACTAAGTCTGAAGTCGAATCTGAGATCTTCCCGAATTCGTCGACTGTTGAACCTGAATCGCATCAGGAATGCTCGAGTGATAAGGATGATTTTATACTAATCATAATAAAAAGACTGGTGATTTCTGAAATTGGTGATAGCGAATAAACTTATTACAATTTAGTTTCTTGTTGAATAATTCTTTGTTTTAGAATATATTTATAATAAATTCCATAAGTAGATTTTTATAATTGTTTTACTTGAATAAATGATTAAATTGAGCATATATCGAGAGTTTATTTCGTTTTACACGGTTTTACATAGCAAAATCGGAGATTTTTTTTTTTTATAATTCGTTTATTTGTACAGGCTCAGTTACATAGGTTTAAAGAAGCCAAACTCTCAACTATACTTTTACTATTAACATGTTTTCTTAATTCTACGGTTAATGAAATAGGAAACCGATTACTCGCGGTCGACTCGAGTTTAGAAGGGTGACACATTTTCTTTAGGAAAAGGATGGGATGTAAGGAGATTGTAACCATGTTCACACTCACACTCACACTCACTTTCACATTCATACTCACACATCACACTGAATTCTTAAACTATCCTCACATCTAATATGTATTAACAATTTAACTTATTCTAATGTTAGGGAACCGATAGCTCGCGAAGGACGAAAAGGAGGAGAAAATGGGGGGGAAAGGATGTATGAACAATCACACTCGAAGATCGATATCTTTAAGGAAAACATATATTTGGGACATGTAATCAAGGTCTAACCGAGCCAACACATCTCTCACCGGTACATTGGGCTGCCTTCCTCGAGCCCGAAGGGTAAATCGGAGATTTCATTCTACACGGTTTTATTGGTCTTTGTTTTGTTGTATTCTGCCCATAGAACAATGTTATGATGAGAAAAAGTTTAGAATTTGTTCTAAAGAATTCATATTAAAACAATAATTTTGGGTGGGACGAAGTTCACCGCGCCAGCTAGTAATTAATAAAATAGCTGTAAAAACTAAGAATGAATCGTGATAGCAAAATTGATGTAATGTTCATTGTATGATTCTTTTAAAATAATGCGTAACCGGTCATGATTCAGAAAATTTGGGTATAATTCGAAAAATGAGATTTTTTCATCAGTGAAAAATAAGTCAATTGCTTTATTGCTTCAAATTTTATCACTTTGAATCCGTTTTGCTGTTCTTTCAATAAAACTGCACAAAACCGTACACTGTCAAAATTTTCCTAAGATTTTTTAGTTTTTGTTTGAGGATGAATGATGAGATTATTCCCACCTAATTGTTGAAAAAAAAAAAGGATTACGTGTATTTAAAAACAATTTGAATTTCTACAGATATGATACAGCACTTGATAAGGTTTTTACCGTAATTTGTGATAATAGTGCAAACATGATAGCGGCCGTAAATTTTTTTTTAGAAAATTTGAGAAACAAGTAAACTGAAGTTGAACGATGATGGTGATATTTTTGAAAACAATGATGAGCTCATAGCTGATCTAACCCACGAACTTCCTAACAAAATTTGACATGTCATTATATTCCTCAATTACCTAGAGGTAAAGGGACATCCATTATCGACTTGACAGTATCGTGTCTTCGAGTAAACGAACCCATAAAACATTTTAATGTTTTGTCAAAGTCAAAATGTTTGTCAAAATCTACATTTTCATCAGGGTGAAGTACACGTACGAGTAACGCTTGATAATTGTTAAAAATTACTACCAAAATTCGGAATCGGTGCCACCCCGCACGAAGCAACGGAAATATCGCAGCCACCGGAAATATATAATCCATCTGAAATGTTCCAAATCAGCCAATTGCACGGCGTGCTCAAGAATTAGGCTACCCCTAAAACTTCATTATGGCGTATTTTGCGAAAAGATCTTGTTCTACACCCTTACAAGATTAAATTGACTCAAGAACTGAAGCCAATCGACCATATGAAGCGCCGAAACTTATCCGATTGGGCTCTGGAGAATCTTTAAGAGAATGATTTTTATCGCAAAATCATCTTCAGTGATGAGGCTCATTTCTAGCTAAATGACCAACAATGGACAACAAGCAAAATATGTGTTATTGATCAGATGCAAACCTACATGCGCTTCAAGAAACACCATACCGCAAAAAATACTATTTGAACATGTGATTTTAATACCGGAGGAGTGATTGGGCCGGTCGTAACCAGTAACGGCCGATTCGATCCCTATAACTATCACACCGAGCAAATTCTCGTATTTTGTAAATCGATAGAATCTTATCAAATCGAGTTATTTCTCGAACGTCGTCCAATTGCATATTTTGAAACATTGCTGAAATGTTTCCAAAAGCAAAACATCAGGAATGCAACAAGCAAACCAAACAGCTCGAAAAATTATGCCGACAGCTTTCACCCGACTGTAGACTGAATAACAGCGAAATAGAGCTAACGAGCAAAATTCTGTTCAATTTGAATTACATAATAGAGCCCACTTATAATTTTAGATAGTCTTCAAAGGCGAAATTTTCTCAAAAAAAAAACGGTTTATAATAATTATAAGGCTTCGAAAAACAATAAAAACAAAATTGTGCTTGTTCCCGGATGTTTGCAGCATCTTCAATTGGTCATTCAACACGTTGAGCCCAGATCGAAATAGGGGATCGACAATGAACTTTTCGTCTTGCCCACATCGGTCCCAGTGCATCAATAGTGGACTTTTCTAAATATTATTTTGCAACTTTGTTATTGTCGATCCCAATGCCATCACTCTTCGAACGCAAAGTCTACTATCGGTCCGGTGAGATCAGCGCAAAAAAGAAGTGAAATTCAGTGTTAGTCCCCGACGCGGGCCTTAACGTGTTAACAAATGATATGCCTGGAGAAAACATTGTTTAAATTGTTCCTAGTGCCAATTTTTTGCTTCATTACAAGTCATGGTCGAATAACTGGATGTGTTAATATTAAGGGAGTAGTACACTATAGAAACTTGAAAAAATAAAAAAAATATTTCTTGTCTAAAATGTTCTCTGGGATGTCTACTTTACTGTAGTTTTTGTCCCAGGTTTGTCCGATGTTCCGTTTCAAAGTTACAGACCGATTAGCGGACCTAAGTCTTTGCGTAAGGAGCGCGGATCCAAAATTTAAAACGTGGATTCTTGAAACCATGTTTAGGGAGTTCTACGTCCGGAACGGTCCATCCGATTTCGATGGAATAGGTTTTACCAGATTCTCCACTAAATTTCCTGTCATTGTACGTAGGATTTTTTCGATAATTTGGAAAATAAAATTTCGGTGAATGTTTTTGTCTCGATTTTTGAGGCAAAAACGCAATTTTTTTACAAAAAATGTCGCCAGTTCGTCAAAAATCAATATTTTGGAAAAATACTGCGTACGATGACAGGAAATATATTCTGGGGACAGTCCAATTGACACCATTTTTTTTTGTTTGTTAAGTAATATGTACCTAATAAAACTGTGATATCAGATTATTCATAGTAATTTATTTTCTCGTTGAAAAAAAAATCGCGAAAATCACGACCTTTTTATGATGTTCATAGTGTACTACCCCCTTAAATAACCAACAATCGGAATGAAATTATTTAAATGTAAATTTTAATGAGAAAATATCTACTCTCTCAACAAATATGTTTTATTGAGGTAAGCATAAACACCTCATAAAATGATCACTGAAAAATGTGGAAGGATATTTAATCCATTGCGGGGTGACACTATCCTAGATCAGCTGGCGGGCACCTATGAATACCTACGCGGGCGATCGGTAGACCCCGGACTATCGTTTGGCCATCCCTGCTGTTTAGTATAAGGACTTGATATTGAACTTGTTGATTTTTGCAAGCCGAGGGTACTTCTGTATTCGCATGCATTTTTGCATTCCGGAATGTGTTCTCCTAACACCAATTAGAAAAGCGGGTACGAACTAGAGATGGGCGAGCGCTCCGAGCCGCTTATTTGAGCCGGTTCGTCAGGACGAGCGTACGATCCACGGTTCTTTACAAATGAATTATGGTTCAAAAAAGAGCCGCGGTTCAAAAAGAAGCCGCTTTCCAAAAGGGTCTCGGCTCCCAAAAGTGCTGCGGTTCAAAAAAGAGCCGTTTTTCGAAAGAGTCTTGGCTCAAAAAAGAGCCGCGGTTCAACAGGGTTTCGGCTCAAAAAGAACCGCTCAAATGAGCCGGATCGTTCCAATGAACGAGCGGCTCTGAGCCGATCACTGAAATGAATCGTTTTGCCAACCTCTAGTACGAACACAATACTCACTCAATCAATAATTTGATCAATACAAACCAATGATTACTAAATCAACGGTAGTCCTACGGCAACTTTGCGGTTATATCATAGGTGTAATCTATCCATTTTTGGTTATGGAATAAATGGTAGATGAATACAATTTTGCTACAGAAATCTCTACTAGCTTTCAACCAGATGAATTGATGAGGCAGTCCTGCAGGCAGTTCGATTCCAATTGGTTCTTAGAACATTTAAAGTTGGTTGGATTTACGTTTATTGAGGTCTAAAATACATTTTTCACGCTTCTATATTTTAAAGATTTTTATTTTACATCCTATATATTCCCGTTAAACTTAGTCCTAAATTAAAACGTGTCAACGGTATTTTCCTTAGAATTAAGGAAAAATGGTTGTATATATAATATTTGAAAATTATAGTTGAGGGTTTGGCTTCCTATACCAATGTACCTGAGCCTGTAAAAATAAACGAATTATCAAAAAACAGCATCCTCACGACGGTACTTCCAAATATTCAGTGACCGCGTAATCAGCGCGAGCTTTTACTTTGGAATAACATCGCAGGTTCGAATTTCTCCGAAAGCTTTGGGTGGTTCGAAAAAGCTCCCGCGAGAGTCGGTGGGAGGGTGGCCTAACGATGTAAACAACATTCGAGACAATATGTCTGGAAGCAACATTTTTCGCACAAATCATTCAACGTTCGCTCTTCCTGTGCCGAAATCTAACTGCAGGCGTAAGATGGTAATATTGTTCTAATCATTCGGCACCACAAGTGTGATCAACGGGAGCCTGAACGTGGAGTAAAGGTGGGTAATTAAGATTAAAGATTGAATAAGGTCAAACTGACAATGAAATAATCGCAGTGATTTTTTTCTAGGCAACTAAACGCCCTTTCCACAAACAGCTGATTACATGAAGTAAGGAGGAAAAAGTTTGGAGAACAAGATGTTATCTCTTGTGGGGCATTATTAATAGTTCTGTCTGTTGCAATCTGGACAAAACGAGGGAAGAAACAATGAGCGTAGCGACAATGGATTTCAAATGTCCTCTCTGTGATATGCCAATGCCGTCGCAGGAGAAACTGAAACAGCACATAAAGAATACCCACAGTGCGTTCTTCTGCGACACCTATCTGTTCCCACCGGAGATGCTCTTCCCCGGAGCACCCTCCAGCATCGCCACAAACAACCTGGAAGGCGTAATAACTAGCGAACCGGTTAGTGAACGCTTCTATATTTGTATATTGAATTATCAGCGTCAATCAACTTTTGTCGCGTTATTCATAGCTTTCCACGCCGGAAGTAACGATCGAACAGGTAGAGGAACCATGCTGCGTGTGCTGCGAGTTGGAGGGAGCCGAAGGGGACGGGGCGGCGGATTGCGGAATGTGCGATTGCAACTGCGAGGACGATGCGGGTGGGGAGTGTGATGACTGCATTATGATGTAAGTGTTACTTAGCTCGTTAAGTATGGGCTTCCCGGTAGTAGAACTGTAAGCGCTGCCTATGGAAACCCAGACACGAAGAACGTGAAATTGATGTTAAACATAGTTAGTTTTTAAAAGTGCCTATATTTCTGCGAGGATAAACCATCACACGTCACATCAAGCACAGAAAGCCATACCAGTTATAAACACACACAAACACAACCTTTTCCGTCACATCAGAAGCTGAGAAGATATATTTTGTGTAATAGAACTGCACGAATCGAACAGCAATCAGATTCTTCCATTCGAGCGAACGGTAAATTTATCAGAAATGCGAAACATCACCGATAATTTTATAGCCTTGACAATAGACCGATCTTGAACAAACACAGAAAATTGTCCCACCCGAAAAATAGAATCATTTTACAGAATAGCTCATCATCGATTTTTTTTCCAGACAATGGTGCTCGATTTGTATTTTTCCTAAGAAATTCACCAATGTAGACATGTTAGGAGCAATTGATGTTTTAAATTACCTTTTAAAGTGATACCAAATCTAAAAGATGTAAGCGATAGACTGCGCGCAAAAATGGCCCAACGTTCCAAACGTTTATCGCTCTTGCCAAGCGAAGTTTTAGAGTTTAAACGAAATGTTACCGTTTTGTTTCCTAACGTATGAAAATGTCAAACTAGAACGATGTCACCCACATAATCCCCCAACCGAATATTCACGTAGATGTTTAGAGATAAAAGTATAGAATATATAATGGAATTGCACTATTTTAGCGGCGTAGAGTGAATGTTAGTTCGAAAACTATATTCTAAAGTAGTAGATAGCACAGATGTTAACTATGCTAGGAGAGCGGTTAGGCGGTGGGTATATTTTAGGGTCCAGTTATATGTGTGGCACGCTTGGAATCTTGTTCATTGACTATTATCGGGAATTGTACCGTGGCTACATATGTAGTAGAAAAAAATATTAATTCTACATTATTGAGAAAAAATCGCGCTGCGCTATTATATTCATTGGCGATAAAAATTTAATTTAAAGTATTCTATCAGAAGTATGATTTGAGCAGCTTGTGAATGTAATAGTGGTGGGAAAGAATATTTGAATAGTTTGTTTGAGAAACCTCATAATCACCACTTTTATCAAAATTGACTTTTTTGCATTGTTTGAGTCCTTACCTATATCTACTATATCTACTATCAAAATTTCAGATTAAATTAGTTCTGCAAACCCCTATTGGCAAAGAATCGTTTTTTGAGAAACCTCATAAGTTAATGTTTCCGATTATCAGCACGGGCGGCGCTGAGATAGGTATATAATCTTATTCATTTTTTACATCTGATGTTATAAGAAGTTTGCGCAACTCAACTCAATCGAAATGTCTTCCGACTCAAATTGCGACCCATACACGACTCCGGAACGTACGCGTGGAGTTCGGAAGACACCAGAATACAAAACGGAAGTTATAAAAAGGGCAAGAGTTCATGGGTACAATATTTCCACAGTACTCAAAAAAGTCAGTTTGTGCTGAGCTGCTTTTAAAATCTTTCACGGTATTACACCTAATAGAGTTCGAAGATTGTGCTTGCTTTTGACAAAAGGCAAGGTTCCAAACGATTTGAGAGACGAATCATCTTCCGGAAACTCCAAGCCGGGAACTGTAATCGACCTTGTCAGACAACACATTTCCTCGTTTCCCCTCAGAGTATCTTACTACATCCGTCCGTCGAGAAACATTATTTGAGTGAGAAGCTTGATCTTACCATAATGTTTAAATGTTCCGAGAGAAACATCCAAACATAAAATTGAGCACTTGTTTTACAGAAAAATGCAAGCAACATTTTGATTTGTCGTTCGGTCGCCCTCAAGTGGATACATACTGTGCGTGTGAAGCACTTTAATACAGAATGAAACAGCCAAACAGGCAGCTATTAATAAAAAAGTTTTACATCTACGCTGAGCCAAGGTATTTTCATCCCTTATGATGAAATTTTGCGAACAATCCGATGACAGCGCTGTAGTTATTACCATGCGTTACATGCAAAACTTGCATGCGGCTAATATTCCCATCCAGGATGTGTTTTATTTGAGACAGCTCACTGTGATTGTTTTCGGTATACACAATTTGAAGGATGGGAGTGCTAAATTTTTCGTGTACCACGAAGGGGACGGCTCCAAGGTTCCAAACGAAGTGTGCTCGTTTTTCATGCAGTACATCACAGAGAATCTGGAGAACGCTAAGCACCTCTACATGTTTTCCGATTCATATGCTGCTCAAAACAAAAATAACACGATGGTGAGGTTGTGTTCAGCTTTGGTCAACCTGGGGAAATTTGGATTCGTTGATCAATATTGGCCGATTAGAGGATATTCTTTCCTGCCATGCGACAGAGACTTTTCAGTCCTGAAGAAGAAGATTAATATGGTAGATCGTGTTTACACAGTAGGCAGATCTTATTAGATTTGAGGTGCAAATCGTTGACGAGGATATTGTAGACTTCAAATCCTGGTGGACATTGCATTACTTTGGGGATTGCCCGCAATCCCCAAAGGACCAAAAAGTGCACTTCAAGGTTTCGCAATTCAACCAGTTTTCCCGCCCGAAAGACTTCATGGATCTATTGGAGACAAAAAATCACATACGTGACAGCTGTACTTTTCGGCTTCTGCAAACCAAATCAGAAAAATCGAATCTTCCTACTAATCCTGCATATCCAGATGAAAAAGTTCCGATCAAAATAAATAAAACGAGGACACCAGAAAGTTGATATTACGGATGAAGATAAAATCATATATTTTATTACGAAATTTTGACGGATTGGGTTACATGTAACATGGAAGCCCAGAATGAACATGGCCAATAGTCCAATAAAATATTAAAAGTACATGGAATTCAATTGAATCACTTCAAAACCGCTAAAGATACCGCCGATTTCTCGTTTGTTTGAGAAACCACATAAATTCACCAACTTCAAAGCGTCATGTTTTGACCTAAAATCGTTATATTGATGAAGAAGTGGTTCCATATCATACGATTTGTGTGTAATAACCGAATCTGGTATCAACAAATAGGATGACCAGGTCAAAATTTTGAGAAAAACATTTTTTTTCGTTTTCCCGCAAGTGCGTCAAATGGACGATATGTGGTTTCTCAAACATCTTTAATTCGATTATTCGATTCAACAACGAAAAAGTCCCTATTTGAACTCGATAAGGCTTTACTATCATATGGAAGAAATTTTATAAACTCATCATTTTTGGAAGACACATAGAATAAATTTAACCTACATATTAAAAAAAACGGGAAGTGGGTTATATCTGTTGTATAACCGCAAGGGTGACGTAGGACTATCGTTGATTTAGTGATCATTTGTTTTTAGTTGCATATGAATCAATTCTGAATGATCATTCATGAATATTATATATGTCCCCCATATATAATATTCATGAATGATCATTCAGAATTGATTCATATGCAACTAAAAACAAATGTTGTCTTGATCAAAACTGAGACATTAAACTTATTGAACATAGACGTATTATCTCTTACTAAAATTACATCTCCAACGCTCCAAATTCCTAAATTCCAAAATAACTTTTTTTTAGAAAGTTCTGGTGGCCCCGAAAAGAACCGTCGCTTTCTAGGAGCAGCTGAAGATAGTTGATCCATGAAAGAATTAATAGATTCAAAAAAGTTGTACATCCAAAAACACATTTTTGAGATGATACTCATTTATTAGAGAATATTTTTATCTATCTTCAGCCAAACTTTTCATCGGTTTGAGATTTGAGGTTTGAGGGTTTGAGAAAAGTTATAGTCCAAACCAAAATACCTAGAAGTGTGGACATTTTCTTCAGACAATGGTTCAATAGTTTTAAATTGCAACAAATGATATACTCCAAAGCACAGAATAATCGGGCAAACGTATGCCGGGTCTTACTAAAGAATCGTCTCCCATGTTTAAAACTAATCGGGCAATCGACGAAACACAGGTTTGTTTGCGAGAGGTCGCCGCTTCCGACGGCGGGTCGGCGGCCGACACGGATTGCATCATCTTCCGTCGTCTATCGTCACTCACAGACTCGTGAGTGATTAACAGGCCGGTGTTTAATTTGCGTGGTACGATTTTTAATAGATCCAGTCAATTCATCTGTTTCGCTTAGACATTGTCGGAAGAACATTTGTGACGGTAGCGAAGCAGAGAGAGTTGTACTGAGAAGAAATGCGTCTGAAACCAAATACATGCTGGCTTCCGGATCCGAGCACGACAGGACCCGATTAGGTAGTAGGCGATGAGTTCGAGGTAGTCATCCAATTTGTCTAGTGAACCTGAATTGAACCAGAAAATCGTGAATTATATTCTTAAGCATCCATATTCGACCTTTATTCGAGACATGAACAAGAAATTTGGTACGTTTAATACGCTAGATCATTCCGATGACACTTTACTATCTATCAACACTATAAACAATAGTGAAACGAGGCATCATTTTACTAGAATTTGTGAAGCCCATGGTTTGAGAACTGCAGCCATGGACCGACTGCGCTGGTGTAACACGGCGAAGAAGATCTATTCTTTTTGTGGGATGTAGGATCATTGTGAATAAAAAAAAATGGAAAGTCTGTCCTCAGTTCATTAAACTGTGTGAGTAATTCCCCAAAGAAAAAAGAAGATAGTATAATACAAATACAATATAATCCGCTGAGAAAAAATGTGACACACGAAAGCCTAATGGAACACTATACGTATTGCCATTCACAAGTAGCCGTCAGTACGATTTTAGGTGCATTAGGTTGAGGTTTAGGTGCAAAACCGGGTTTTTTCAAGCACAAATAATCAAAACTCCACATATTGAATCGTAAGGTATTATTCAAATAATAACTAGTGCTCACAAAACTGTGTTCCAATTATGACGTAGCGCTACGTCTTCCAGTGTCATATTGAAAAACAAGTCACGTTCTTTTGGAATAATGTTAAAGTTAATAACTTGATGATTTGCCAATCGAAATTATCTACAAAAGTGTTGAAGCAAAGCATTTACAATATCTATTAACCAGTCTTGCTCCTGTCATGACGTCTGGTGGAGAACGCTTGTTCATTTCTACTTCATACACACACATTGTTGTTGTTTTTTATGCTTTCTCAAATGCAGATTGGAATGGTTTATATTAATTGATCGAACCGTAAAGAAATTGTGGTTATGGATCAAATATATAACCCTTGACCGTGTGTAAAGGGTGTGTCACATCAAATTGCATCACGGAAAAAACGCTGTAGAAATTTAATTTTTAGGAATTATATCTTCAGCTTTCGCTTATAATCAGATAAGAGTGTATAGATCACGTTGGCCATGCTTCACTGTCAATTTTTCGTAAATTTGGAAAAATGTCGTCGAACGAAAAAGAGCGTCGTGAATTAATCCTGTGCACTCATTTCGAGAATCCGGAGTTGTCACATCGGGACATCGGTAAGATGCTGGGAATCGTCCAATCCACGGTCAGCAGAGTACTAAAACGATACTTCGAGAACCTAACCATCGACCGGAAGGTGAAGAACGGCAAAAGTGGATGCTCCGTCAGTGAAAAAGATCACAAGCGCGTAGTTAAGCAGTTTAGACGTGATCCGAGAAGTTCGGTCCGGGATGTCGCCAATAAGCTGAATTTGTCAAGTTCATTCGTCCAGCGGACCAAGCAGCGGGAGGGCCTGCGTACATACAAGGTTCAGAAGGCTCCTAACCGCGACGAAAGGCAAAACATGGTGGGGAAGACGCGAGCCCGGAAGCTGTACACCGAAATGCTGACGAAGCCGCATTGCCTGGTAATGGACGACGAAACCTACGTCAAAGCGGACTTTCGTCAGCTGCCGGGCCTGTTGTTCTTCTCCGCAGAGGACAAATTCAGCGTTCCGGAGGAGATTCGCAAGCAGAAACTATCCAAGTTTGCCAAAAAGTACATGGTGTGGCAAGCGATCTGCTCTTGCGGAAAGCGGAGCGCCCCCTTCGTGATGACCGGCACGGTAAACGGGCAGGTTTACCTTAAGGAGTGCCTACAGAAGCGCTTACTACCACTATTGAAGCAGCACGAGGGCCCGACCATCTTCTGGCCGGATCTCGCTTCGTGCCACTATTCAAATGACGTGTTGGAGTGGTACGAAGCCAACTGGGTCACCTTCGTGCCAAAGGAAATGAACCCGCCAAACGCCCCGGAGCTTCGCCCAATAGAGAAATATTGGGCGATTATGAAGCAGGCCCTCCGGAAGAACCCAAAAGTTGTCAAATCGGAGGCGGACTTAAAGAGAAAATGGATTTCTGTTCAAAAAAAACTACAATCTGACGTTGTACAGAACCTTATGGACGGGGTAAAGAGGAAGGTGCGAGCATACGGGCTTGGGCACGAAGTATGAATAAAAAGAAAATGCCAAAAGTTGTTTAATAGTTTTTATTTTTACTGTCTAAAATTTTCAAAAGGATCGGTCTACTGGGAGAATTTCTACAGCGTTTTTTCCGTGATGCAATTTGATGTGACACACCCTTTATGTCAACTGGAAGAGACTGTCGTGAAAACTCTTATAATTGAAATATTAAGAAAAAAACAACGTTAACGATCTTGTCAATTGCCATCTTGTGTATCAATCTCATGAGGGGAAGAATGAATCATGAATCAACCATCTTCAGCAGATTCTACAGAACCACGACTCTTTTCAGAACCACAAAAACTTTCTACTAGAGGGTTATTTCGAAAATTTCGATGCATTCTAAAATAATATTCGACATGATAAATAAGCGTATTGATAAAAATAATTTCGTAGTTCTACGTCAAAAATGTAATCATGTTCTGGATACAACCTCCTATAATTTTAGTCTCGTCATCTCAGATCTCTAAATGATTTCATACAGCGCTCATTCATTGTATTAATATAGAATTGTTCAGTATTCTTCCTTAAATCCAGTAACAGATCAAAACCAAGCGTGTCACAGTTTAAAAATGTAACTGCGTAATACTTGAATAATAAACCGAGAAGTTTTACATATAACTGGCATAGCAACGTAGGTGGTCATCACGGCTCTATCTGCAAAATAATAAAATATATTGTTATATACCCCATTTTCATTTGGTGCCAAGTAGCGTAAGTACGGGTAGTCTAGGAATTTGTCAATTTGTTCTTACCTTCCACCGAAACCATGTTGTACCTTCGTTTACACAAACCAAGGCTCAGCGCGAGAAAACGCTAACAGCAACGGTTACCTTCAATCGATGGCCAACAATTCAAATTATATTTTTCCATATTGAAATTGGCACTGCAATCATTATCGAGAATTACAGCACACCGTTTGAGGAGCGCCCGAGACACAAGATACATAGAGACATACTATTTATCAAATATGTTTACCGACAGGCGAATGACCATCTGGAATGGGACACACTAAACCTGTTAGAACCTAGAATATGAAATAAAACAAGTTGTATACTATTGCAGAATTAGTTTTGAATTAACATAATGAGAACGATTGCCCCGCGGCTTCCGCATGGTTAGCAAATCAAGCTACTGATTCACCAGCTAGTTCTCGACGGATTAAGCACTATCAGGAAAGTTCGTTATCGCATATGTTTTCCCCCACTGGACAAGTTCGATTCTCTCTGGCAAAGATACCACGTGTGTTTCCCGTCAAGATGTTTGACTCGGTGTATTATGTTTTGTGGTTCATAGTTTCACGAAACTTTTTCCCAATATTGGATTCGGTCAATGACTAAAGTTTGACGATTATCTTCTGATCCTTCCTTATGGTGTAGATTTATGCTCGTTTCCTCTTTTCTGGGAAAAGCAATTTGTTGTTGCCTTGCGTTGAAAAATGGCTACTGGTTTGAGCTACACTTTCGTTTGGAATTATTAGCAAGCGACACATTTTGAGAATGATCTTAAGATAAACTAACATCGTTTTTATTATTATGTTTTATGTTTTTATTATATCGAAAAGTTGTATAGCTTTTCGAAAAGTTCGACATTTCGTTCCATGAAAGTTACCTCATTAAAATAATGAAAATACACTCGACAAGACAATTTAAATGTTTAGGCAATTTTCGAAATGCTGTAACTTCGCAAAAAAAGTCCACGAATGACAAAAAAAAAAATTAAAATAACTTTTTGTAATATTTGCTGAAACACTACAAAAACTTGTTCAATAAGGCGTTTCGATTTTATATTGTAACAAAAAAAAAGGTCCCACAGGAACGTTCTAAGAATCAATTGAAAGCTGGTTGATGATGATAACGCAATGCCAAATCACCTCTGGACAAAAGGCAATGCTGTGTGTTTGGTCTACTATGAGCTAGCCAAATCTGACGAAACCAATAATACTGCACGCTACTGACAACAAATGATCAATTTGAATTGAACTTTGCGTGAAAACCGACCAAAGTTCATAAAAAATACATAAAACGATTTTGTTGCATGATAATGCTGCATCACACGCTGCAGAACCGTTCAAAGAAACCATTGAGTCATTTGGTAGGGAAATTGTTTCACATGCGAGTTACTCACCAGACATGACTCCTTCCGACCAAAGTCTATTCGCATCGATGGGGTACGCATTTTCTGAGCAGCGCTTCTATTCTACGAATATGTGGGAAAACTACTTAATATTCACATAACAGAATAGAAGAACGGTTCTTTTCCAGAGAGATGGGGAAATGAATAGCCGGAAAATAATTTGAATGAAGTTTATTTTTCATTCTAATGCAATAAACGTGTGTTTTATAGGAAGAAAATCCGGTAACTTATATACAAGTCGGATTCGATTATATATAATCGCAATTTCACTTTCAACGTTAATTTTCGAATCCAATACATAATCGAATCACAAAAAATCTATTTTTCTATTAATGTTTGGCATTCATACATTAATGAAAAAATTGTTTTCTTGAGATTCGATTATGTATAGGATTTGAAAATAATTGTTGAAAAAAAATGGTCGACCATATATAATCGAGTCCGACCTGTATTGGATTAATTAAAAGGATCTGTAGTTATTTGTCACTAGACGGTATTGATATATATGGGGAAACACCAACACCAATCCAATAGTGTGAAAGATGCGCTCTCCTGAGAAAAGACATTAATTGTGTCAAAAGTTATATTAATTTGAAAATGAATGAAATTTTCAAAGATACTAAAACGTAAAGATATTGAAGCTTTCAATTGTTCCAGTTTTTCAATGTTTTCTAACAGGGATGCGTTAATACCTCATTGACGGAAGAACGGAGTATAAAATATAAAATATCTACGAGTGATATTTGTTACTTATTGATAACGAAAACTTGTGTCAATAACTCAAAAACAGATTTGAAACAAACAATTGTACTCGTATGCATTTGCACTTAGAAATCTCTATGAAAAGATCGATCTTGACCGATCGATTTCCTAAAAGGCTCAATCCCTACGCCTTTTACGAAATCGAGCACAAATTAAACCGATACCAGAGAATCGATCTTCAAATAATCAAAACCCTAGATGACTGAGATTTTTATCATCTGGAAACTATCTTGAACAGGGGTTTTCAAACGGTGCTCCGCGGGAAATTTGTGCTCCGCCAAGTTATAGCAAATGCTCCGTCCAACTTGAAAACCTTGAAAAAAAACATACTTTAGTTTAATTTCACTGGGATATATAGTGATTTATCTCGTTTACTCCAAGTCAGATGTCGGGTAACTGCGATGCGCAACTGAATTAAAGTTGTTAGGTTAGGATTTGGTTTACTGAATAAAAAATGCAGTCAAATGTTTTTGCTATAAAAAGTGCTCTACTAAAAAAAATCTGGAAACCCCCTGATCTAGAAGGTCGTTATACATTCTTTTCTTCGAAAAAAGACCCGAAAAACACGCTACAACTGCATGAAATGTGAGAAATATGTTTGTTCCTAGCATACAGTTATGATATGTTCTGATTCTTACACCAATGAAACCACAATTGATTAACACGTTTTTATGTTATTTGTGGTCGGAATTATTATCCCATCTTATCCACGTTAATAATTTTTCGTTTGCACCGAGTACCGTTGTCTATTATCTATAGAAACTGTGTTATAATTCATGAACAAAGTTTACTAGACATTAAAATTCGCTCAGAAGAAATGTAAACTATTACATATAGTTGGATAAAGTATTTAGTATGATGTGGAGGCTGAGAGCAGACATGCGACCGCAAAGAGTTGAAACTAAACGAAGACGAAGCATAGAGTTTTTTCATTAAATTATACCCTCTTCTCCAAATAAATACCAATAAAGCCTAAAAAATACACAATAGAAATCTTACAGAGTTTAAACTCGTTTATTTTGTATAAGACTCTCTGCCTTCTGATGCCTTTTTTTGCTTCTCTCTTGGTTCTTGCACATTATTTCACGGATGGAAAAATACTGTCTCCGCCTCTCGTTGCTGGGCCGCCATGCAAACTGACAGCAGAATCCCAAAAAGGTTATTTTTGTTATTTTTGATTAGATATTTATTATATTATTTTTGTTATGTTTTTTTTTATTAGATAAACAATTGAACAACTGCAAAATGTTAAGCGTTATCTAAACGCCCCAACTGCCTCATTTTAATTGGCCCGATTTACGGATTCCCCAACACTGCCATCAAAACCAAGCAGCCAAGGGGAAATCGGAATTGCAAACACATTAAAGTAAGGGGACTTTTGTGCTCACCGGAATGTGTTCCCTAACGGAGATTTCAAAACCAATGTGACTAGAGGAAATTGGCATTGCAAATACGTGCAAGTCGGGGGTATTTTTGTTCCGGCTGAAATGTGTTTACCTCATACAGTCTTCTAAACCAAGGTGTCGGGGGAAATCGGCATTGCAAATAAATGCAAACAACGAGTACTTTTGTACTTGTTTGCCTTTGTGCAGACTAGAATATGTTTCACTAACACAGTCTTCTAAACTTAGGAACCTAGGAAAACCATGCAGACACTAGAGGCGAATGAACTTTCAAGTTTAAAGCCTCTATAGTATAAAAAAGTAGAAGTTGACGTTGTTGATTCATGCAAGCCTATGCATACCATTTGATGATTAGGCAAAATATTGATAACCATTTGCTGCGATAACGTCGATTGATACAACAATATGTGTTGGACGTCAAAATGTCAAAAAAAAAGTCATGTCAAAATCGAAACTGAAGTGCCTGAAGTTCATCAAATGAAGCAAATTCGTGGTTCGAGAAGTACGTACACTTGAAAGATGCAAACTTCAGAGGGAAATGTAAAATAAAATAATCGTTTGATAACTCTTCCGATCACATATTTTGTCCTAGGCATCATACCAAACGTAAAAGGACTATGATTAAATTTACTTGTAACGAATAACATAATCTATCACAATGTATGAATTGACCTTACATGGTATTTGTTCAATTTTTTCACTCACAAGGTGAATATACAGAATTCAATTGAATTCGGAAATTGTTTCATTCAATCAAAAGTTTAATGTCAATCTTGCGGTTATATCATATATATAACCCACCCATTTTATGCACATCTTTTGACATCCTGATTTATAACATCAATGAGCTTGAAAATAATTTAAAAAAATGTGCCACCCTTCCATACTGGTACATAATTTACTCAAGCGAGAGGCAAGATTGTGTATAAATAATATATATATATATATATATATATATATATATAAATATATATATATATATATATATATATATATATAAATATATATATATATATATATATATATATATATATATATATATATATATATATATATATATATATATATATATATATATATATATATGATATACAGTCAACTCTCCCTAACTCGATATCCAAAGGGACCATCGAGTTAGGGAGGTATCGAGATACAGAACATTTTTTCCTAATTTTTTTTTATGTCTCAAATTGTCATATATTAGGTAAGTGTCCCAATTATGGTATGAATTTGAATTTTTAATTCATTCCCTTAAAGTGAAAAAACACCTTTCTCATATAAAAAAAATATTTTTTCCAGAATCTTTCAGGAGGTGATAGACGGTTATATTTCACGAAAAAAAACCTTCTACGCATATGTTAGAATTTCAACGATGATAGACTTATAGAATTTTTTCTTTGTTTCGGATTCTGTTGGCTCAAACTGACTCTACATTGAAAAGTATGCTACGTAATCCGATTTTGTTGCTTTCATTTGAAAGATGAGAAAATTTAGTACAGGATATAGTAGTGGAACATCTAAATTAGTGGATTAAACATTTTTAAAGTGGAAAATTTAAAAGTTTTTTTTTATTTGTTAATAATTATTTTATCCTAAAAAATCATACTAAACTTGATTGTTTCTATCAATTAAATTAAAGCTCTCTAACCTCTGTATAATTTGTTCTTTGACGCCCAACTTCTATCTCTCTTAATTTCGCTGCAATAGCGATATAAACAATTCCTGATGAAGATTCAATCAAAATCTTCAAAAATCGCGATTTTTAACCCACTGTACTTATAAAAGCCACTTAAATTTCACCTTAATGCTGAAAGGTTAATTTTTTTTTTCTTGAAATTATTCATATTTGAATTATAAAAAAAAAACTTTTTTTTTCAAACTGTATACAATCGAGTCCTAAATTTTACATAATCGAATCATATATAATCGAGTCCGACTTGCATGAGGCACTAGGTTAACAAAGAAAATATTGATTAAGTATGTTACTCAAACTGAATTGTAACGATCACGCAGGAACTGTTCAATCACAAAGAAATGTTCGAATAGTTTCACAAGGACATTTTCAGTTGATTTCAATATTCCGGACATATTCTTCAGGTTTGATTAAACGTTCGAATTAACATCTCAATAGAACTACTATCTTCAGCGTTTTTCTCAGGTTTTTCAACACTTTCCAGTATATCGGTATCTGGCATCAGATCACAGCAAATCACGTTTTGGTCCTTTTTGCACTAATTATTAAAAGACATTGAGCAATCGAACGGTATTGTACCGTCGACATCGCTCACGGCACATTAATTATGCCAGCGGAATATCACTCCCGGCCATGTTGGTTGTGCTTTAAAGTTAGGATTTCCCAGTTTCTGGACAAATTCTCAAGCCATATCCCAAAGAATAGAAGAGGGGTAATTTATTTTGTCTAGCTTGACAAGACAAAAATTCATTGACCGCTCCAGCTTCTCGATTCTGACCAACCTTATATGCTTTTGGTCTAGATACAATTTTCCATTCCGGTTCCAATTTTACTTTAGTTTGAGTAGTGTTGATACCGCACTTTGTGCAATACTGAAATTATGTGCAGCTTCAGACCCCTTCCGTCCATATTTTTCGACCTGCTCGATGATGCTCAAACCTTGCGCAATGGTTAGCGTTTTGATTGTTCGCTTGAAAGGTTTCTCGTGGTTTTCCATACTTGAAAAGAAATTGTTTGATGACACGAACACTCCGTCTTCACTTTCAAGGGCAATTGAAATCTGAGGTAATAACGTAAAATAACAAAAACATGTACGCGAAAATCAATCGAGTTAGGGAGGCGAAAATCCAATCGAGTTAGGGAGGTATCGTGTTATGGAGAGAAGAATGCTTGTAAAATCGAAGGTATCGAGATACAGAACATCGAGTTAGGGAGAGTTGACTGTATATGATATAACCGCAAGATTGACATTGTTTTTGCAATAGCAAAGTAAAGAAGTGGAATTTAAAATTTATTTTTTTGAAATTCATTTATTTTGGTCCAAGGAGATTTGTTCTAACTACTTTTTGATTATGATATCTCGTAAATGACCGCCTCTGGCCTTGACCGCAAAATGTGCCCTTTTTTCGGCATTTTCCATCACTTTGCCTAATGTATCGGCCGATATGGCGGTAATTTCTTGTCGGATATTGTCTTTCAGCGCAGCCAGGGTCCTTGGTTTACCAGTGTATACCTTGGATTTTAAATATCCCCATAAAAAAAAGTCAGGAGGCGTCAAATCAGGTGATCTCGGTGGCCAGTCATAATCGCCGTTTTTCGATATTAATCTTCCGGGGAACATTTCGCGCAATAATTTGGTCGTGGCAGCCGCTGTATGGCATGTAGCGCCGTCCTGTTGGAACCAGTAATTGTCCAATTCATTTTCACGAACAAATGGCAATAAAAAGATGCCTAACTCTTGCGAACGATGGCGACCTGATGTCGATGGAGTCTCTGCAACACTGGCTCGAACGGCATCAATATTCTCGTCGAAACGTCTTGGTCGTTGTCTGGACAGATGACTGGCATTACCAACACTACCAGACGATATAAATTTGGCATATAATCGACGTATAGTGTTGTCTCCAGGCGATGTTTTAACTTTATTTTTATTTTTCCACGCACGTTTAGTTAACACAATTGAGAAGTTATTTTGAATGTACAGCTGAACAATTTCAGCGCGTTGTTTAGGTGTGTATTGTTCCATGGTTAAAATTGTACTGAAATGACGCTTCCAACGCGGTATGACATTTGTTAATCTGACATCTCTGTCAAAAGTTATGGGGTTGCCAGATGCTTCCACTTTAAATAGCCCACCCTGTACCATGTAAGGTCAATTCATACATTGTGATAGATTATGTTATTCGTTACAAGTAAATTTAATCATAGTCCTTTTACGTTTGGTATGATAATAAGGGTAATAAGAGAGAGCGAAACAAGAGAGACATTGCAAATAAGGACACAACTCTTTTTGCTTACTTTGCCGCATACACGGCCTCCGTCATTAAAAGGATACAGGTTCACATTTATGCCCTCCTTTTACACTTTCCATGTACACCTTCAAGTTGCATCTGTGGATAGCGTAGTCGTGCAAAACAGCTTTACATTCCAGCCGACGCTTAGTTCGATCCCAGCTTGGCATCGTTTGGCCTTTTTTTGACGTAGGACTACGTCTTTCATTTCTATACCGGGGTGTAAAATCAAAGTTTTGAAAACGAAAGCGTTACGCCGGAGACCGAGATTTTGAGCGTTAATAGCTCTTAAACAACTGAACGAAATGGTATGATAAACACTTCATTCGAAAGATAAAATGTCTACGCGTTATATACTTGTTACTTTTTCATCCAAAAACTTGTTTCAATAGTCTTAAAATTGCTTTCAAAACAGGCTATTGAAACCACCAATCGGTATATAAGCGAGCGCCGCTCGTAAACCCACTCAGTTATGATTGAACAGCGATTGGAGCATGTTGTCGCTGTTGTGGTTAAGCTAATTTCGTTTATCATGAAAGCGCTGATGAACGGTGTCACCAAGAGCCTGTTTGTGCACCTAAGGCCAGAAGGGAATCCATCAGGAGGAGAGTGATGCCACGGAATGACGCTTCCTTTGCTTTCGTTCATTTCTTACTCTACTCTCGCACCGTGAGGACTCGAGCTCGTTAGTCTTTCGCAGACAGCTCGTTAGTCTTTCGGTGGTAAGGCACCACGAAAGCAGCTCGGATAAGCGAACCAGACGCAGGAAGCGTGAAGAAGCCACATCGATATCGACCTTCGCATGAAATTCGTCGCTATCAGAAGTCGACCGAATTGCTGATCCGCAAGCTACCTTTGCAGCATTTGGTTCGTGGAATTGCTCAGGACTTCAAAACCGACTTGCGCTTCCAAAGTTCCGCGGTTATGACGCTGCAGGAGGCTTTTTCGAAGATACCAATTTGTGTGCTATCCATGCAAAACGCGTCACATCATGCCCAAGGACATCCAGCTGGCCCATCGTATCCGAGGAAAGCGTGCTATATTAGCTTAGCATATATTCAACGGCCCTTTTCAGGGCTCCAAATTTGATGGATTAGAGTTCAGAAAACTTTTTACAGGCCGAACTGAAAGGAGCATTTAGCGAAAATCGTGGTGTCGATGATAATTCGATACCGATAGGTGCCATGGATATGGATTTCATAATGAAGAATATGAAATATATGACATGATATGACATGATCGAAGAAATCACTTTGATGAAACTGTTTACCGTTTGTCGTTTTCAATTGTTGGGAAAGGGCATTGTTTTGATGAGTAAATTCCAAGAAAAAATCCATTCCTTCTTTAAGCGTGATTCATTCTGCTTCAGATCAACGAAACAGTATGATAATCATTTCATACAAAAGATAAAATGTCCAAGAGTTATATGATTGCTATTTATTGAGTCGAAAAATTGTTTCAATCGCTTAATGATAGCTTCGAAAACAGGTTATTGAAATCATTCGAATCCGTATGTAGCGCGCCCACTTGGAAACCCATTAATCTTATTGGAATGTGAGATGGGGAAGCTCATACTTACGTCTATGCATTATGCTGTACTCTTCAACTAGAGCCCCCGCACACTACAGACTTTTTTTCAGCCGACAGTTTGGTCGGATCGGCTACTGGTGCAAAAACCGACCCAACTGAATCGGTGTAATGTTTCCGAACTATCGGTCGACAAGTCAGTCTGCAGTCTGCGGGGGCTCTTAATTTCGTTTTTGCAGGCCGAACCGAAAAATTTTCAGTTGAGTTAACTCTTTTTTACAGTAATGCTTTTGAATCCGGACACTTTGCATTACATTCAATATCATACCACAGCCATAACATTTTTTTCATGTTGAATTTATGCGAATAATGGTTACTAATATAGTTACTGATAGTTTCTTGATAGTTACTAATCAATCGCATTAATTCAACATGCAGAAAATGTTGTGGCTGCGGTATGGTATTAAATGTAACGCAAAGTGTCCGGATTCAAATACAGTAATTGTTCGCTAACTGGTCCTGGTTTAACTGGTCTGCTATTTAACTGGGCGAACGTTAACTGGTCCTTGGACCAGTTAAAAAGCACAATTTCGTAAACAATCGACGCCATATTCAAATGGAAGATTTGCTGTGAGGGGCATTCGAATGTAATTTTAAATGTTATGAAAGTTGACATTATTTTCGCACGACAAAAACATTGATTAAACTACAGAAAAACGATTTTCTCAAATCATATGTCATACCTGTTGTCGCACTCAATGCGAAACTTCCATTGGAATCCTTTTATTTATCCAATTACAGGAACTAAGCGAATCAAACAATTCATTGAAGTTTCCCTCGATTTTATTTGACGTTTAACATGCCGGACCAGTTAAAACGCGAATGTCGATAAGTGGTCTTCTCTTTTCGCCCAGTTAGTGAATGTTTACTGTACATTACTGTATACTTACTTCGATGTTATTCGTTTCTCTCTCAGGGTAAGCAACGAATATAATAAGGGAGGGGTTTAGATTCTATACTTTTATGGTTTATAAAATGACGCTTCCTTTGATTAGAGGCGAATGAACTGCAAAGTTTAAAGCCTCTTAAAAACAAAGAAAGAAAGAAAGCTTCCTTTGCTTTCGTTCATTTCTTACTCTACTCTCGCACCGTGACGACTCGTTTGTTTGGGACCAAGCAGACAGCTCGTTAGTCTTTCGGTGGTAAGACACACGAAAGCAGCTCGGATAGGCGCACCAGCCGCAGGATAGGTGAGGAAGCCACATCGCTATCGACCGGGAACTTTGCGTGAAATTCATCGCTATCGGAAGTCGACCGAATAGCTGATCCGCAAGCTACCTTTGCAGCATTTGGTTCGTGAAATTGCTCAGGACTTCAAAACCGACTTGCGCTTCCAAAGTTCCGCGGTTATGACGCTGCAGGAGGCTTATTCGAAGATACAAGGAGAGGGTGCTATATTAGGATGGGTTTAGACTAGTGATATATTCATGTGAAGAAATATGATGAGATTTATAGAAATCGCATCAACCGTTTACACTAGCGTGAACTTCTATAATGAATGTATTCATATTTTCGGTGAATTTATTCACCTAAAGTAGAACTGCATCCAACTTTAGTGATTTCTCACCAGTGAAAAATTCACAAGCGTTTACATATGCTGAATTTATTCAAGTTATATATACCTCCCCCCCCCCAAGTTATATATACCTCCCCCCCCTCTTGTACAGCCTAAGCCCCCTCTTGTACAGTTTTTACGTCAATGATATGGATGATTGTCTAACTAGAGACTGCACGATGAGACAACTTGCAGACGATGGAGTTATTTCCATCACGGGTACTAATTCCGTCGCTCTGCAAAAGTCGTTGCAAGATACCATGAACAATCTCTTCACGTGGGCCCTCAAGCTGGGTATCGAATTCTCTACGGAGAAAACTGAAATGGTAATTTTTCTAGGAAGCACGAACCCGCCCAATTCCAGCTTTACCTATCCGGCAAAACGATTCAACACTCTATGTTTTTCAAATACCTGGGTGTATATTTTGATTCTAAATGTACCTGGGGGAGACACATTGCGTATTTGAAACAGAAATGCCAGCAAAGAATCAATTTTCTCCAAACAATAACCGGAACATGGTGGGGTGCTCATCCAGGAGACCTCATTCAGTTGTACAAAACAACGATATTGTCAGTGTTAGAATATGGCAGTTTTTGCTTCCGATCAGCTGCCAGGATTCATATTCTCAAGCTGGAGAGGATACAATATCGTTGCTTGCGTATAGCCATGGGGTGTTTGCATTCGACACATACGATGAGTCTCGAAGTTTTGGCAGGAGTACCCCCGCTTAAACTTCGGTTCACAGAATTATCCTACAGATTTCTCATCCGTTGCTGATTGATAACTTCGAAAATCTACTACAACTGACTCCTCAGTCAAGTTTTATGTCTTTATACCATGAGTACCTTACCCCCGACGTGCACCCTTCACCAGGCATCTCCAACCAAGTTTGCTTCCCATACTTTTGCAATTCCTCTGTCATTTTTGATCTGTCCATGCGACAAAAAATCCATGGAATACCAAATCACCTACGCTCCAATGTTATTCCGTCGATATTTTCGGAAAAATATGGGAAAGTTGGATCTGATAAAATGTTCTTTACTGACGGTTCATACATAAACGGGTCCACTGGCTTCGGCATCTTCAATGAAAATTCCAGTGCCTCTTTCAAACTCAAAAATCCTTGTTCCGTGTATGTCGCAGAAATGGGTGCGATATACTATGCTCTAGGGATCATTGAAACACTGCCCATCGACCATTATTTTATTTTTTTCAGACAGTCTCAGCTCAATAGAGGCAATCCGCTCAATGAAAGTTGATAAACGCTCATCTTATTTCCTAACAAGAATAAGACATCTATTGAGTGTTTTGGTCGAAAAATTATTCAAGATTACCTTAGCATGGGTTCCCTCTCATTGCTCGACTCCGGGGAATGTAAAAGCGGACTCGCTAGCTAAGGTGGGCGTTTCAGAAGGCACACTTTTTGAAAGGCAAATTACTTATAATGAATTTTTCTACATTCCTCGTCAACACACGCTCGGCAGTTGGCAGCGCATGTGGAGTGAAGATGAGTTCGGTCGTTGGTTACACACGATTATCCCTAAGGTTTCGACGAGTGCTTGGTTTAAGGGATTGAATGTAGGTCGTGATTTCATTCGCGTGATATCTCGGCTCATGTCCAATCACTACAACCTAAACGCGCATCTCTATCGCATTGGGCTCGCAGCAAACAATCTTTGTGATTGTGGCGATGGCTACCACGACATCGAGCATGTTGTCTGGTCGTGTATCCGGTTCCATGCTGCTCGCTCTCAGCTCTCTAGAGCACTAAGAGCACAAGGCAGACAATCGGATATCCCCGTCCGGGATATCTTAGGTAGCCGTGATCCTGATCTTCTGCTTCATCTATACCTGTTCCTCAGAAACGCCGATGTGAACGTTTAATGATGTTTCCTTCGTTGTGTCCCCGTTTCATACCCCTCCTATCCGATCGATAAACTTTTACTTAGTCGCGGCAATACATACACACACTCTTTACAGATACACGGGCCAAAGGTTGTGCAGTCCACTGATTATTCAACAAGAGCCAAAGGTTGTACCGCTCATGACAACTTTACACGAGCTGATGATTGCGCCGGCTAGTGACCATTCTATCCTGAATTCCTCGAGTCGAGAAGACGCACCACGCTAGATATGGGGTACATACTAGGGGGGCGTTGCTGATTAATGGTCAGCTGCATCCCAATAGGAAGTATCCCGTGTCGGGCACACGTACAGAGCATTGGAGACAGCAACATCCCAATTACGAAAACACTTGTAATACTAACCTCGAGCCGACCGCGAGTAATCGGTTACATATTACTAACATAGATAATAAGAAAAACTGTCAAAATATTGAACTTCGGCCCCGTCAGGCTAACGCCATATGAGCCTTGATAAAAATATATATTTTGGAAAAAAAAAGTGTATCATATTTATTCTCACCCGTTTACACCTATTTTCACGTGAATAAATCCATCTATAGCTATAGATCTCCCTAATGTAAACCCGCCATTAGCTTAGCATATAATCAACGGCCCTTTTCAGGGCTCCAAATTTGATGGATTAGAGTTCAGAAAAGTTTTTTGCAGGCCAAACTGAAACGAGAATTTTCGTTTGGATGCCATACAGCATCGAGAAAATTCCGGAAAGATCTAATCGTTGCTGAAAAATAATCTGCCAGTTCCCTGGGAATTGAAAAATACATTCATGCGAAAGAGTTTATTTTAATGTTTTCTAACCATATAACACAGCGACCAAATACATTTGATTTCGTAATTTGAAAAATTAAAAACAACAACTCCAAAGTTAGTTAAAAAAGTTCATAAAGGTGAAATCCAGGAAGATATGTCTTTCCGTTTTAGAGATATAATCTTTTTTTTTTTAGATATAAATATATCACTAAAAACAAAACAAAAATCGGAGACCTTCCTGAAGTTTATAAAACAAAAAGAAAAAAGGGGGTGTTTAATACACGACCGCAATAACAACGTGGGTCTACGTAATTATATTATTCTATTCGCTGTTCATCACTACAGAAACTTTCTGTGAAAGAAACAAAACTCAATAAGTGGTTGAAATTTTTGGTGCCTTCGAAAGAGCCGATTAACTCTCAGTCATAAAATACGCGGATGGCTACCCGCTGACTATAACTATACTTGAATAAAGATCTAAAAAAACATATTCTATACTCATGCCCTGTGCAGTGTGACATGTGTGTGATCGAACGGTGCAGTTGCTTGAAGCAGCTCAGTAGCAGCGAGAACAATTCGCACAGCGACAAAAAATAAAATATTTGTAAAAAGGTTTGAGCTTTCCCAAGACAACAGTTAGGGTATCTTTGGACTCGAGATCTTGAAACTCATATTTTTAAGGGTTGAAAAGTGTACATGAATTGTGAAGTTTGGTAAAAGAAAAGAGAACTCAGTTTAACTGCTTTTTTGGAGTTACGAGAAACTTGTCTACACGGATAAACTAGCAACGATTGTGGTCTTTGAAGACAATATTACACGAGTCATTGGTGAGATAAATGCAAGAAAAATTGTGCAAAATTGGACCTTTCGCATGGTTATCAAAAAGTAAATGAAAGACCTCAATGTGTCGGTTCAAATAAAAATATCTTTCTTTTCTCTACTTTTTGTGTGTTTTCTCCTCAATTCTCCTTTCCAATCGACTCGAAATATTTCGTATGACTTGATGAATTTTATTATGTATTCCGTTTGATCATCATTGGCTTAGTGAGCATTTGTATTGTATTGATAAAATTATCGATTGAATGAAGCAATTTTCGAATTGATTTGAATTCAAAATATTTGCTTTGTAAGTTAAAAGATGAAACAGTTGCCATGTAAGATCAATTCATGCATTTGTTTCTTTGTTACACGTAAATTTGATGACCGTTCTTTTACGTTTAGTATGATGCCTAGGACTACCAAAATATGTGAACGGAAGAATTCTCAAACGATCATTGTATTTTATCTTTCCCTCTGAAAATTTTGCATCTCTCATGTTTACGTAATTGCCGAACCGCGAAACTTCATTCATTTCTAGTATCTGAAATGACGATTCCCAGGCTTCTCGGTTTAGAAGTACATTTTATAGAAACATATTTCGGTCTGCACAAAGACAAGCGAGCACAAAAGTACTTGCAGCTTGCATATATTCGCAAAGCGGATTCCCCCAGGCACATTGGTTTGGAAGTCCGTGTTAGGGAAACACATTTTGGTGGGAATAAATATACCCCCAACTTGCATGTATATTTGGAAAGCGGATTCCCACAAGTACATTGATTTTGAAGTCTGTGTTGGGGAAACCGTAAATCGGGCCAATTAAAACTTGGTAGTTAGGGCGTTTAGATAACGTTCAACATTTTACAGTTATTCAATTGTTTATCTCATAAAAGATAACATTTAATTAATTGTGAGAGATGCGTAGAAATATTTCTATCAATTGATGCAAACATCTTTCCGATCTATTAAGGAATGTTCGAGTTAGAAGCATTCGAAATGTTTCATTTTTTCCTGCATGTTCTGTGTTTAAGTTTTAATTTCACCCCCATATACTCCGGTTAGACGTAGTCCCACGTCAAAAAAGTCGATCGAAATGAGCAAAACGTTCGGAAACTTTGCGATAATCATTTTAATTAAACTTGTTAACGAAAGATCAGAGATACTTGAACAAATTTAAATAATTTTTAAGACACTCTACGTCCATTATCTAGCTTATCTTCAGGGTTTAGCCGCACATTGGACCATCAACTCGATTGGCACTATTCACATTTAAACAAAACACAAAATACGACGCCGAATTTCGCCGGGCTTCGGATAAATATTTCATATCTGACAATTTCATACCGAAGCAAATGCACCTCCCTGGGCACGAAACCGAAGCTGTGCTGTGCGAAAAAGAAGCACTGCACTTTATCACCACCATTTAAATGCAAATTTTGTAATATACAACTCTATTCAGCCAGCAGAACCGAAAAGCGGAGCATTTTAAAAATGCCGTTCCCATCCACAGGATCCAAAGACACCAAAAGTGAACCCAAACTACCATCGTCCTGAGAAAATCCTGCTTGGTCGTTGACGGTGCGGGGATGGTGGGGCCAAGAGGGGATGCTCGTAAAACTCAAACATGAGCTTTGCTCTAACACTAATAGCTTCCAGGGCTGTTATGTTTATGGCATCGAACGGGGGTGATGCAAACTTTTGAATACAATGCAGAGTTTAATTTGGTGAAAACTCTACCCGTCCGTCCCGTCTGATATTTGAATTCCATCAGCAAAATTTTCAACAAATTTGCCAGAGCACAAACACCGACTCACCCACCCCTGGAAGCGATGTTGTTCCTGGCAAGGAAACGTTCCCGTCTTAAGCCATTTGTTTGCTCGGCGTTGTTTTTATCGCTGGAATCAAAACACATTGTCCAATTAGTGCACCCCGGAATGCAGTCAATGAATAAATTAAAACCACTTAATTTTGCGGTGCTTGGGAAAGTGGATTTTCCCCCTCCACCCCCCCATCAACCGTCGCCAGGAGCGAATTATGACCGATAGCTTAATTGCTTTCTCGTCGTCCGCGAGCGGTGCCATAGCGCCCAACGATAAAGTTCTGCGAAAGAAAAGTAAGGAAAATAATACTTTGGGACAAGTGCCCAGAACTTTGAAATTGAATTCATGTTCCAGGAGTCTCGACTCAAAGTCGTTAGTTATGAAATTTTAATCCGAATTTCGCTCAACTCGGAATTACTATGAAACTACTGCGCCGGGCGACAACAACCAGCCCCGGGGATTCGGGGATGCTTCCTCGAGTGTCTTGTAAACTGCAGGCCGTTAATCCCATTAGCGGGAGACACAACCTTTTATCCGGTGTATCAAAAATGTCACATCCCTACCGTTCGAGACGCTTGAAACATCCTCGAAACTGTGCGCTTACTGGAAGCGGGGTAGCCGAAATGCTCGACGCAAGCTTTCAGCAGCAGCAGTTCGTGTAAATAATCATATTTTCCCAGCGAAATGTTTGTGTAGATGTAATTTATGAAGGATTTTGCGTGAAGAAAACTTTCTGGAATTTCCTCATGCACCGCGTCGTGCACGTTGCACTTGGGAACGAACGCTGGAAAAGTTTCTCGTCTCTCAGCGAGCAAACATCATATTTTCCACAACTTTTAGCTTTTGGTTTTGGGTCAAACCGATGGTGAGGATGAAGGAGAAGAGGCGCACAGTGTAACGAATACAACAATTTTCCTAACGCAACCTTTTGCCGGGTTTTGCTAAGAACTTCGACAATTAGTTCTCGGATGTAATTTGGGATAAGTGCACTTCTATTGAGCTTATGCATAGCATTTTCATAGTTTATCCTCTTGCCAGTTACATTGGCGTTAACCAGTGTTGCCACACGTACAGATTTATCTAGAAAGCTACAGATTTTTTCGATATTTTTGGTACAGATTCTGTACGGTACAGAGCACAGATTTTCGTCAAAAAGTGCAGATTGGTACAGATTTTTTGTGAAATTTCTTACATTCGAACAAAGCAACATTAAGGTACATGACGACTTTTACGCCGCAGTATCACTTGAAGCGATTTTTTGAAAATTTTAATTCATGATAGTACGCAATCTAGATTCAAAAAAACGATGTATAAGCATTATAAAACACAAGATGGACTTGCAAATGTAAATGTAGTATTTGTAGTAAATAAAAGATTATTTTCATGCTAAATTTCTACAACGAATATTTTCGATGGTACAGATTTTTAGACGAAAAAGTACAGATGAGGAAGATTTTTGACCCCTCTGGTACAGATTAAAATGTGGCAACACTGGCGTTAACTTTGTTGTAGTGAGTGCAGTTGAGCACCTAAAAGAGGATTTAGCATACCGCAAAGTTTTCGGAGAAAATTCAAAACTTATGCCAAGGTGCACCCGAACAAAAAATTGGTAAGGGATGCAGCGGTTAGTTTCTACATTCAATATAATCTAAACTTGGGAGAATGATTTCCAACTTTGATAACGAAAGGGATCGAGAATCAACGGATATTTTTGGTAATGTAGGTAGGTAGATTAGTTAATGATTCGTCATTACCACACTCACTAGGGCTTTGAGCGTTTTGAAATGGGACGCACACTTTTGGAGTGTTTTGTTCCTTGTAAACATATCTCATTGTCATATTTGTTTATTTGTTTATTTGTTTGAATTTAAATTCATCTGACAACATCGTCTTAATGAAATAAAAGACTTATATCTAGTTAAAAACACATTAATACATGACATTAAGCACATTAGAATTCTCGATCCTGTTTCTGAAGCGTTGTGATAGTTCTCCGAAATCAAAAAAATGTTCTACTAATGAAAATGTCCTTATCATTCCCGTTATCGGTTCATGCTGACCAAAAGTTGAACGATGCGGAAACGGTTGCAGGAAATACGAGGATCATAGGATTCGGCTGGGAGCGCGAAAGTTATCCATCTCTAGCAAGTTACGTGCATCTAATTCACCACAAATTAGTTTGGCAACGAAAGTGGCTTGTTGAATACGCCTACGACGTTCAAGCGTATCCAGATTCAGTAATCGACATCTAGCTATATATGGCGGCTGAATTCGTTCAATCCTGATGCTCCACATGTGTTGGTAGGGGTTCCAAACTACCAATGCGGTTTCAAGAATTGGCCTTACAAGAGAACATTAGAGCGACTTCAGGCAGTAAGGATCGGTGAAGTCCCTAGATATTCTTGAAATGAACCCAAGCTGACGATTAGCTTTAGTGATCAGCGCAGAGTGGTGTGCGTTGAAGGTGAGTTTAGAGTCGAGCGCTACACCCAAGTCGTTGACCTGACTTACTCTCTCCAAGATGATATCATCAATCATGTACTCAAATATAATTGGCTGTCTTTTTTGATAAAAACTCATGATCACACACTTAGTAATGCTGATGGTAAGTTTGTTCAGCCGGCACCAATATACGAACTGGTCAAGCAAGCCCTGCAACCGAAGGCAATCCTCGAGAGTTTTGATAGCCAGATAGATCTTCAAATCATCTGCGTAGATCGATACACCGCCGGATGCGAGAATAAGCCCTAGATTGCTGCCTTGTGGAACTCCCGAACAAACAGCAAACGGATATGGAGTGTGAGACTGGAGCTTAACGCGGAGCGTCCTTCCAGAAAGGTATGACCTCAGCCAGTAGATGAATCCTTCAGAAGCACCAAGACTAGATAGTTTACTCAACAGGATGCGGTGGTCAATTCGGTTGAAAGCGGCTTTTATGTTGGTATAAATAGCATCAACTTGAGTTCGTTCTTCAAGGCGGTTGACACAAAACGATGAGAACTCTAGAAGATGTGTGCTAACCGAGCGTCCTGGCATAAAACCATGGTGAATTGGTGAGATATAGCTCTTCACTTCGAAGAAGACAACATCGTTCACGATCATCTCAAATAGCTTAGATGCGGCAGAAAGGCTGGTTATCCCGCGATAGTTGATCACGTTGCACTTATCTCCTTTTTTGAAGACGGGAAACATATAGGAGTGCTTCCACACATCTGGGAAGATTCCTTGATCCAGCGAAACTGTGTAGATACGGGAGAGTGGCAAAGCCAAAGCTGATGCACAGGGACAGAAAACTATTGCTGGAATGCCATCTGGGCCAGGAACTGTCGACCGTTTCAACTTTTTTACGCTTCTCTCAATCATCTGTGGAGTAACAGTGAATGACCGCAAGTCTATTAAAGCCTCCGGAACATTAGCTGCAGCACATTCGGCTTCGGACGGGGTGGCTGCATCGGCTACAAACACTGAAGCAAAGTGTTTTGAGAACAAACCACACGTTTCACGAACAGAGGACGATCTCCCAAGAACACCTTAGACGGGATATCTGCAGTTTTCCGCTTGGAGTTTACAAACTTCCAGAAACTTCTTGGATTCCTGCGCAAGTTCGTCTTGACACGAAGGACGTATGATTTGTAGAGAGTTGCGTTAAGATTGCGGTATGCATTGCTAGCGAGTTGAAAGTTGTGTTTTGTTTCAAAAGTTCGTCGACGACGCAACCTGCGTTGGCATGAATTTTTGTCGCGCCTTAGAACGCGTGGGAGTGGAGTACTCTATGCTGGAGACATTTGAGGTTTTTTTCGTGGAGTATTTGTTACTAGCCAGCTACAGACAATTTCGCAAAAGCGCGTCGCCATGTTGTTAACGTCCTAACCAAGGACACTCCAATCGTAGCTACACAGAAACTCATTGAATGCAGCGAAATCAATTTTAAAGTAATTCAACGGTTTTTCGGCTTCGTTACGATCCTCAGCAGCCAACACTACTCCACCTGTGGCTGAAAACGACAGTTCTAATGGTGGACGGTGCAGATCCACCGGTAACAGTGGCGATACGGATTCGCTAATAGCTATGTTAATGTCGGGTGCGCAGAAAACCAGATCGAATGTGCGGCCACGAAAATTGTGAATGAAGTTGCGTTGCTGGAGATCGAGAAAGGTGACTCCATCTAATAGAGCAGTACTCGCAGCGGTAGTCAACGAGGGGTTCAGGTCAACAACAGAATCGGCATGCAGTTCCCACGCAATATGAGGCTGATTGTAGTCACCACATATTAGGATTGTGTCATCAGAAGACGCACGGTCACACAACTCGCGCACACAAGCTAAATGGGAATCATAAGCCCCCACATCACGACTGCGGTCGGGAGGAATGTATACTAGGCAAAGTGACATTTATTTTTTTATTTTTTTTATTTTTATTTTTATAGAGACTTTGCCTAATGTGGCATTCGCCTCTGGAGTGACATTATTTTCCCACGTATGGTAGTAGAGACACAAATCTGTTCTAAGCAACCTCCATTTCTCGTTTGAATCGCTACAGCAGTGAAACGACGAGCTACTGCGATGAGAACTCCTCCGAATCTGCGCTTAGAACTGTTAGAAGTGCTACGGTCGCAGCGAAAAACGTTGAACTCAGCACCAAATAGCTGCAGGGAGTTGAAACTGTCGTCAAGTCCAGTTTCGGTCAACATGATGACGTCGTAATTACAATCGCTTACTGCCACAAAGAGATCGTCCATTTTCGTCCTCAGACCGCGTACGTTTTGGTAATACAGACATATACCATTTGTAGTCATGTTGTCGCCCCCGCTAGAAACCAAAGGCAGATCAGGTCGTGAATGGTTCCCAATTGAAGTATACTCGCCTAGGATGGCACGTTGGAAGACCCCTTCCCCAGACTCAACAACAGGACCGGGACGGCTGTTCTGACACAGGCTGCAGGGCTCGACTGAGTTGGACGGGTTAGGGGCTTCCATGATGCTGTTATTCATGCGTCCCAGTGGTCGAAGCTCATTATCAAGCTGATCGGTCAATGTTAGTTGGCTGAAAGTCCGAACGGAGTGAGGCAGGTGCGAGTGATGACAATACGCATACTTGCCTGAATTGTCAGGTTGGGAGACTCTTCCCCAGCATCCGACCACAGGACCGGAATGACTTGAACTGCAGGAGTCTACTCGAGGGTGATGAAGTCCGGCGTGTGGCTCGACTGAGTCGGAGTAGTTGAGAGCTCCCATGGTGCTTCGTGTATTGCATCCATTTTCATGACTGAAAGGTTGCGTCGAGGTTTCCAGCATGAAAGAAGAAAAACAGGAAGTGGGTTATATCTGTGGTATAACTGCAAAGTTGACGTAGAACTATCGTTGATTTAGTAATCATTTGTTTGAAGTTGAATCTAAATCCATTCTGAATGAATGAATAAATGAATATTTGGGGAACTTCGAAAACTAGAGCGTTACGTTGGAGGCACAAGGATTTATGCATCCACTATTGGATACGAAAATATTCTACTTATGGGGAAGAATAATCTTCAGAAGCTTTCCTGTTAACTGCACTTGATTGAAGAATCACAAAATGAAATGCATTTGATCGCAGTATTATATGAATAGAAAACATTAAAATAAACTCTTTCGCTTGAATGTAATTTTCATTTCCATGGGGAACTGACACATTATTTTTCAGCAACGATAACATCTTTCCGGATGGAACATACCGAATGCGTTTTATCACCAGAATATCGCTTAAGTATGCTTTTTGTCAGAGATTGAATCGAGAGAAGGTGTGGTCTACTATGGCAATTTGGAAGGCAAACCAGAGATGAATGAACACTCTGAGTTTGAAACATTCAGCGACTGAGCAATGATCGATTGAAAATTTTATGATTTTCGCGATGCGAAACATTTTCCGTTGCGTGCGCATCCTATATTGATATACGTGAATATTCTACTGATGGGGAAGAATAATCTTCAGAAGCTTTTCTGCTAATTGTACTTGATTGAAGAATCACAAAACGAAATGCATTTAATCGCAGTATTATATGAATAGAAAACATTAAAATAAACTCATTCGCTTGAATGTAATTTTCAAATTCAAGGGGAACTGGCAGATTATTTTTCAGCAACAATGACATTTTTCCGGATTCTTCTCGATGCTGGATAACAATCAAACGAAAAGAGTTGCGCGCGTGTATTTGTGTGTGTGTGGTGGCTGCTCCGATGCCTCTAGCGGAACCAATTTTCGATGCTATTACTTTCTTGGTCGCCTTCTCAGTGGCATCACTCTCCTCCTGATGGATTCTTTTCTTTCCTAAGGTGCACAAACATGCTCTTGGTAACACCGTTCATCAGCGCTTTCATGATTCACCACAACAGCGACAACATGCTCCAATCGCTGTTCAATTATAACTGAGTGGATTCCCGAGCGGCGCTTGCTTATATACCGATCGGTGTGATTTCAATCGCCTGTTTTGATAGCAATTTTAAGGCTATTGAAACAAGTTTTTGGATAAAAAAGTAACAAATGTATAACGCGTAGATATTTTGTCTTTCGAATGAAGTATCTATCATGCCATCTCGTTCAGTTGTTTAGGATCTATCAACGCTCGAAATCTCGGTCTTCGGTGTAACGCTTTCGTTTTCGAAACTTTGAATTTACACCCCGGTATAGAAATAAAAGACGTAGTCCTACGTCAAAAAGAATATCATTGATCTATCAGTGTCCGCAGGCGAATTGACGTAACTTACTCTGAAGTACTTAATGGCGACTGATTAAAAACTTTGCGGAAATCCTCACGACTGCTGGATGCTGATTGCTGTACTGTGTGACGAATCCGTCTCCAAGAAGATTTCAAAACCGACTCGGCCCACTACTCAGTAATGGTACGCACAGCATGCGAAAAAAGTTTATCCACTCCCCTACCAATTTACAATTTTTTTGTTTTATCACCAGGTAAATTTGATGAGTGTTCCTCCATGATTTATCAATTTATGTTTATTCATCACATTGTCATTGGAAATACGGCGTTTATATCTTTTCCTGAGTTTTTATGTGATGAATTATGAAAAAGGGTAAAATCTTACTCAAAAAAAGTTTATCCATCCCCAAACGCATACTACGATACAAGTGTGTTTTACAGTTTTTGTGTGTATTTTGCAACTTTCTCGAATGTAAACATTGTGTCTAGCTGACATTTAGAGCTCTTGAAGTTTTCGTGCTCAGAATTTCAGTTTCGTGTTCAGAATTGGAAGTTATTTGTTGCAAAATGCCCAAAAAAGCACAACTTTCGATCGGCATCCGAAATTTGATTATTGAACATCACAAAACTGGCAAAAGCTACCGTGATATTGACGATATTGTCCAGCTTCACATAGATACGGTCGCTAGGACTGTGCAGATGTACAAAAAGCGTGGTTCTATCTCACTAGCTGAGCGATCGGGGCGTCCTTCAATGACAACTTGTCAAATTGACAGAGCTGTCATGAAGAAGGCGGAGCTGAATCGGGGACTATCAGCTCCGAAAATTGCGAAACAGATTGAAAGCCAGTTTTACAATCAACTGACATAACAACCCGTACGAAATTGTCTTTATGAGAAAGGTCTTATGGGCAGAGTAGTATTCAAGAAACCATGGCTGTCCGCAAAAAAATATCGAAAAAAGATTGAAGTGTGCCCAGTACCACATTTCATGGACCAGTGATGACTGGAATAAGGTTATTTGGTCAGACGAGACAGAAGTAATGCTATTTGGGTCTGAAGGTATAACAAGAAAATGTCGGCGAACCGGTGAAAGTTTGAAAAAGGAGTGCTTGCGGCATATAGTCATGCATGGCGATGGTGAGTTACTTTACCAACATTGATTTTTCAACCAACTGAGCATGACTTTGATTTTTTTCTGCAGATAGAGTCATGGTATGATGATCTATGGCTACATCCGGCGTTGGAGAACTTGAGTTCATCGATGGAATCACCAAATAAACCAATGAGGTTTATTTGGACATTTTAAAGCGAAAACTACCAGCGTCTGCACAAAAGCTAAAGTTGAGGCGCAGATATACGTTCCAACAAGACGGAGATCCGAAGCACACCTGAGAGCTTGTTTCGCAGTGGTTTAAGGAAAGGCGTATCAAGGTTATGGAGTGGCCAGCACGGAGCAAAAACCAACAAGCATCCCACAGTGCGACAGATGATCTCAACTGAATGGGACAAAATCACCCCGGAAACAACTGCTAAGCTTGTTGAGTCGATCCCACGACGTTGCCGAGCAATTTTTGAATCCAAAGGACTAAACTATTTGAGCCATTTAATTGCGTTATTTTTTACCTTTTTTTTAACATCATGTCTCAAATGCAAGGGAATTTGTTTTTTTATTTTAAACTCACATAAATTGGTTTTGTTTTTACATAAATAATAATAAACTGATCAACAATTAACCGTGTTTAAATTTTCTGGAGGGTTTTTTGGAAGAAATCAAATTTTTCACTGGGGGGTGGATAAACTTTTTTAGCATACTGTATGTGCTCAAACTGCGTATCAGATGCCGCAGAACCGAATCTCGTGGCTCAGCACTTACGAACATAAAAGCTGCCGTCGACTATGCAGCGGCTCGAAACGACGCTACCCACAACATAACGCTTGCGTAAAAAAATGGTCAATTTTCGGACGACGATAAAAAAAATACAAAAGATAATTTTAATGGGACAAACTTCCTATGAAACATAACTTTATTAACCATGTAATAACAATATTTCGACGCCCTGTCGGGCGGCCTTTTGCCAACTGGCCGGAACTTTCGCCCTTGCTGTCGAAAACATACTTGTTGGCAAGTTTTCAGTTTTTTTCTTAGCTTTATTTATAAGTTTCTCCTTCATTTTCTACACGAAATTGTTGGAGTAGACCTTCCTATTCAGGTTTGCCCATAAATTATCGATTGGACACAGCTGGGAAACGTTCGGAGGATTATCGGATTTCGGAACAACATCTATCTTCTAGCGGTATGTCAAATATATCTCCTAGATCAAGTTCCTGACTGAACCTGACCTTTTTATGCGTTATTCCTGGAGAAGACCGAAGACCGTTGCACTGCATTCCAATTTCAAGCTGAGGTCCTTTCATTATCTCCAAACGCCTTGTACACCATCATTAAGGTTACAGGTTGCTATATTTCCCTAAACTTTTGACTTTTGGTTGTATGTATCAATATTGCAAATCCACCGCTCTGGTCGTGATGGTAAGCGAATCAAGTTGTTCGAATCTTTGATCGACAAATACACTTAGAGCCTATTCAAAAATTAATCTAGATATATCCATCCATTATATTGTTTGATAGCTTTGGTAGCCAGGAGGATATCCATTCCCGTAAGCAACTGATGTACGCGTTGCGTGCATTCTTTACGCACTCCTTAAGCAAAGACTTAGGTCAACTAATTGGACTATAACTTCGGAACGGAGCAGCGGGAAAACCTGAGACAAAAACTACAGTAAAGTAGACATCCCAGAGAACATTTTAAGCCAGATTTTTTTTCCATAGTGTTCTATCCCCTTAGCAAAAATTTGTTCAATAGAATTATTTTTTGTATTTTTTTTAATCGCCATCCGAAATACGTAGTTTTTTATGCACCCGTCAAAAGCGAAAGCTAGACGAATCGTATTATTAATTGATGCGTCGAATACAAAATTTATGAGGGAAAGAAGCTCCAAGAAGAACCGCATCATTCTTCCGTCAAGGCTAATCGTAGATGGCAACGAGCTTAAGATAATCGATGAGTTCGTATGTTTGGAAACAATTGAGACCACAACAACACCAACAAGGAGTACCAGAGAGGTTCAGTCTGAAAGCCCTCTGAACTTCCAAACGGAAGGTGCTGCTGGCTATCTATGGTGGAGTGCAGACGGAAAATGGAGGATGGTGGAAGAGCAAGAACCATGAACTTTAAAGCGGTCCCTTACACGATCATTCGTATTGACATTAATTCAACAGAATGACATTAACACTTTGACGTCCGCACGTTTCATAAAAAAATATTCGCTTGGCGTTGGCAGCGCTAATTCGGATTACTTAGCTTGTTGCTACCCGTTCTTGACATCAGTCTTCAGAATGCAACTCGGTGCTGATCAAATTTTTTGTACCCAGTTGAGCTCCCACTCCTTGTGCACACATGCGCTGTGGCGAATGAGCACGCTCCGAAACACAGATGAAATGTTTGGTTGTCAGTGCCGTTTTGCGACCAGTTTCAAGCTGAGTTTTACGCTGAAATTTGCGCCGTGCTTGTGCCGTATTTCTATATTGCGCGCTTGAATCTGGATTGCTCTCTCTCTCTTGAGATATTTTTCTTCACACAAGCGTATACGGTTCAAATGGGGGCGCGCCGTTGTTTTTATGTTTTGCTTAGAACGAATGAAGACAAAGCGGGCGCTAGAATTTGATATGTATGTGTGTGTGTGTATAGAATGAGACGCGCATCACCAGTGTTTGGATTTCGATCAAAATCGAATGATACACAATTTGTCATGCAAGTAAACTCTCACGAACATATAACCAAATATGAGAGGATCATTCAGATACTTGTATGAATGTCAGTAATCACTTGTGTAATATTTAGTGATTAAACTATGAGAGGAACGAAGACTGTTGATTGCATATCCGATCTGTATCAAACATCGCATACAAGTTTGAACCGCATATATCGTCCCATTTTACTATAGCGAAACCCACTGCACAGAAAAGTGCAAAGCAATAAATGATACAAGAAAAATTACTTCATCATTCAGTCACCATTTGCGGAGAGCAGCGAATGGGAAAAGAGATAAAACGCGAGAGTTTTTGCTTCTCACTGGAGCGGTGTTGCTAGTAAAAATATGCGGTCTATATGAATATACATATTTCAAGGGATAGTGGCGTTAAAAATGGAAAGTATAATCTGACTACCCTCCCTTAGCCTCTATCGAGCTAAGTTTGCACTCTCTGAGACTTAAAAATCAGGATCTGCTACATTAGCTGAATATGAATCTTTCGCCTTGCGTGGTCCGTACGATCCTGCTGTTTCATGATGCATGGAGAGGTCGATATGCATATGTTAGAGGCAAAGAAGAAAATAAGCTTTCTGACCAAAAGCGTATATGATAGCTTTGCTTGCATGCTGGTGTGCAATAAAGTGCGAGCCGATGCAGAGTTGTCTCGTTCTCTTTTGTGTCGTGATTTGCAACACATAACAACAAAAGAATACCGCTGGGGGAAATGTTTCCTGAAAGATCATATTTGAACGAACGAAAGCGATTTTTTCAATGAGTGGATCATTTGGCAAACACTGCGCATCACACAAGTGAGAAGAAATTTTTAGTATCTGAATTCTGCGCCGGGTACATTTTGCGCTGTCGTGCTTATGAATTCTGTGCTCTTCGCACCAAGAGAGAATATGAGTTTTCTTTGAACGCGCGCTGATGAAAATTAAACCCAAGCGCAGCGCTGCGTTTTTTTTCTGTAGACTGCATGACATTATCGTGAAATTAGAAATTGTTAATTTTTACTAACCTCATCGTTAATTTTCATAAGGTCTCAAACCTGTTTCCCTGTTTTCATGAAATTTCGGACATACGTAAATATTACAAACCAGTCCATATTCCCCCCACTATATGTCCATGCGGGTAATCATTGAAAAAATGTTCTGCTTTTCGGTCTGTTTTAATTTTAGTAAAAACATTGAAAAACATACGGCCGAATAATTAGAATAACAGTATATTGAAATGCAAGAAACTACATTTAAGTTTGGAGAAACATCAGTTTCGAAACATATGATTAAAGTTCTTCTTAATATGTTCGTATTTCCCCACCTCCCCTACTTATAAAAACATAAAAATTGTTGGCGCGTAAGTTATTGTTACCTAAACAAAACCCAAGCAGAATTCAAACGATACTAAAGTGCTGTCGCCGGCCACTAAGATACAATGCGCGCGTAACCACTGTGTTGTCGCCGGATGCCAAAATGTTAAAAATTATCGTGTAATTTCACAAAGTTGGAATGACTGGCAATAAAGGAACACATACCCGCTGTTGGATTTCCGATCGCTGCGATATTCGGCCCAATCGGTTTCTGTGTTACCGTAATTACTTGTATTGAGCTCTAATCGAATGCAATCCTTTCCGTGCACATACTTACATATATACAGCCATTCCATGCCAAACCGATATAGTGGTTCTCAGATTTTCGTCAAAAGTGGTAGTTTCGTTCTTTATCGCAAACTATTAGAACCGTATTTTTTATTTTTTTGTTAGGGTGCACATTTTCATTTTAGGGTGATCCAAAATATCGACTTTTTCCCCTTTTTTCCAAAAATGACATTTTTCAAAAATTCGTCATTTGTGAACTGCTGAACCGATTTAGACGGTCGATATATCAAATTAAAGCTTATAAGCTAGTTATTCTTGGAAAATTGGTACGCCTGCGAAAAATTCAGGTTTTGGTTTTGTCATTATTGATTGTATTTGTTTTTTTTAGTTTTTATGGTATCGGGAACAACGGCGCTATATTTTTTTATATTTTTTATGGAAAGCTGAGGATTTTTCACACGAAACTCGAAACCAGGGAGGCGTTTTTTTGGTTTTTTAGTTATGATTTTTCAAAGTTACCCGATGGTTCAAAAAAGAATTTTTCCCTTTTCTCCCAAAAATGCTTTTTTTCGAAAAATTATTACTTTTGAACTACTGGACCGATTCAGATGATCGACATATCAAATTAAAGCCTACTAACTAGCCTTTCTAAAAAATGACAAACTTGCCAATTAATTGGATTATAGTCACATACATCCAGTCTAGTCGCAAAAAAATATTGAACGAAAACTGAAAACATGTTAACTTTGAAAAATCATAAATTAAAAACGAAAAATAACATCTCGCTGGTATTCGGATGTATTATGTGAAAAAACCTCAGCTTTCAGGAAAAAATATAAAAAATATGACGCTCTTGGTCCCGAAACGATGTAAGCTATAGAAAACAAATATAATCAATAATTACAAAAACAAAATCCATTTCTATTCAGAGTGTAATATTTTTTTCAAACAAGACTAGTTTATCGACTTTAATTTGATATGTCGATCATGGGTATCGGTCTAGTAGATCAAAAGTTATGATTTTTTGTAGTGGAAAAAATGGGACAAAAATGATTTTTCCGAGCATCGGTTATCTTTGAAAAATAATAACTCAAAAACGAAAAGAAACGCTTCCCTGGTTTCGAGATATGCTATTTGAAAAATTTTCAGCTTTCCAGAAAAAATATTAAAAAATATGACCGAGACCATGAAAACTATAAAAAATAAATACAATCATTAATAACGAAACCAAACGGCGCCAGTGGTTGTATGGTTAGCGTAACAGCCTCACAATCCGATTGGCCTGGGTTCAATCCCAGCTGGCGTCGTTGGGATTTTCTGAGGCGAAAAATCTCTGGTTACGTCTTCCTTCGGAGCGGAAGTAAAAGAAGTTGGCCCGGCTCATGAGTTGTTGAGTCTGATAGGTAGGAACAGGTGGAGTCGCCTCCCTGATGTCGGTGATTGGCACTAAAGTGGCGGAAATAGGCCGACGAAAAATAAGCGAAGATAAAAAAAAAAAAACGAAACCAAAATTAACATTTTGTGCAACTCTGGTATTTTTTCAAAAAAGATCGGCTAATTGGCTTTAATTTGATATGTCGATCATTAAAATCGGCTCAGTAATTCAAAAATTATCAAAAGTTAGTTAATTTTTGAAAAAAGTCTTTTTTGAAAAAAGTGGAAAAATTTGATTTTTCGGACCACCCTAAAATAGAAATGGCCACCCTAACAAAAAATATGAAAATACGGGTCTAATGGTTTGCGACAAAGAACAAAATTTCCACTTTCCACGAAAACCTGAGAACCGACAATATCGGTTTGACATGGAATGGCTGTATACTTATTCGCGTCATCGAAGGTACGGTGTCGTCACCTATGAAAGTTTCGCGTGTGAGTGAAAAATATGTAAACAAACCGTTGCATATTTTCTCTGTAATTAATATACTGATTTCTCGAAAACTTGTACCGTGTTTATCTTACAATTAGTGGAAATTGTTGAAAAATAGTTTTTCTTAGCTGTTTCGATGCTCCGAACCAAAATGTATTGTCATTTAGTAGTGAAAAAAAGCCGTTGAAGTACACCCTCTGTCAATCTACCTGCTAGAGAGATAAACCGAATTAATGAAATTTGATATAAAAATATCCGCTTAGTGTTCATAAAATACCTAAAATACAAAGATCTGGCTTCTATTCAATCAGTGCTCTAATATTTTTCAAAATATTTTCCTTAGAACGTGTGAAATATGGACGTCAAAAGCTGCGCAAATTGCCCGGAGAACATGCAAGTCGGACGAAATTTGCATGAAGCTGACTCCGAATAATCTGCAAAATTCAAAAGCCGTATTGTTTGTGTCGTCCCCGGATGTAAGCAGAGATATCGCCCCGGAATTTCTTTTCATGCTTTCCCTCCGAAAACGGACAAATCGCGGTATCTAGACTGGATCCAACGACTAAGGCTAAAGATAGCACCTACAAAAACCTCCCGTATTTGTAGCCTCCATTTCACCGTGTCGAACTTCTACTCTCCAAGTATTCACATTCACATTTTCGCACTTTTGAAAAAATGTGAAACAGTCCAACTTGGTGCAAAATGTGCAATAATAAAGAAATAAAATAAAACATACTTAAGCAAATGATACAAAACAGCCATGACGTGTTTGCACTTCCCTTTGCCAGCTTTACAGGAACACGAAAACAACCATTTGGAGAAGGAGATTTTCGTACGAATTTTTATTGTATGGAGTTCCGAGCTTGGAGATGATGACTGGAGGCAGGACGAGAAAATACTGAAGCCTTCATCGTGAACTTCTTCAACACCAACTATTAAAAGATGTCCAGCTTTGAATACTCTTTCGCCTTCGACGACTAAACGGCTTCCACCCGCAGCGTAATCGAACACATCCGCAAACTCCACAGCCACGTAGCAGGTTTCATTTTCTCCGACTGATGGCTCCTGATAATGCATGAAACAAGGTCACAGAAAAACACTTATAAGTTAAATTCAGCTTAAGCTACGGCAAAGTTTTTTTCACTGCATAAGGAAAACTCATTTTCCAACCGTTTGGAAGATAAATTTTGTACGCAATTATTAATTTTCATTTAAATTTAGTATCCTGAAAGTTTGTTTACTTTTTCACAAGTAAAGACAGTGTCCTTTGGATGCGGTGAGAAAACGTTTTCCCCTGCAGTAAATTTATGTGATCTAACTAAATTAGCATCCTAGAGGATAGTTCTTTCGATACATACTCACCATTACGAAAATTTCTGCAAAAAACGTTAAAAACGGTGCGTTTAAAAATCACATTCTTTTTGCAATTCTTTGTTGATATTCGCTTCACGCACACAAGCTGTCAAATTCAGCTTCGTAGTCGCGAATTTATTTTGACAGCTGTTTTGACTTCATTTACTCTATTGTGCTGGTGTATACGTGATAGGCCGGCTACCCAATTGTTCCTAAATCCCTCAAATCTCATTTGAATATAATAAACAATGTATTGTCCTGGGAGTATTTTTACTCGGTTAGTTATATTTTGTAACCAAATTTTGTAACCAACCTCCTCCCAATTCCTGTCAGTCACTTGTATCGATGAATGAGAACCTGGTGCTTTCCAAATGATCGCAGGAGATCAAAACTTGGGAAACACAAAAGAATGAAGACAACTTAGCCTTAATCTTTAGGGATGGTTTCCTTCAATGAATAATACTGTGGGTTTCGATCAATGGATTGCAACTTCCAATATGTTGAGTGAAAGACCAAAATAATATCACTGACGTTCGGAAGCAATAACATAAACAGTTATAGTGGTCACTGAACTGAGTAAACATATTTTGAGTAAAATTGTGTCAACTGGATGAAATAGTCCATCAGATTAATCATGAAGACGAACCGAATCGGTTCCCAATTTTGTTTGGTTGTTCTGTATTCATCAATATGCTCTTATATATTTTTATTTCAAAGCAATAAATCCAGTCATTGACGCGGCGTTCGGATTTGCGAACCTGTCCTCTGTAGATCTTGCTAAACCTGCTTGCCCAGAGTCATAACAAGCTCAGGGCCATGAACGCTCCGACCCTTACACTCGCAACATTCTAGTATTATTCATGCGGTAATACTGCTCGTAACACTTTTCCAATAAACAACACCTTTCATTTTCGTTCGGTGCACAGCTCGAAATGTAAACATAAGATTCCTTGAATAATTAGCGATGAAAACAGATAGCCAAATCAGAACCAATGATTATATAATGTTTACAAGGCAAAGATTTTATACGTGGTCGGAGTGCTGGACCTCCTCACACCCGTGCTATCAGCTTCGAGTATCAATCCCTCTTCTGATAAATGGTGTAGCCATTTTTCACAGTGTTCGAATTATGCAAAACGGAATACCGCGGGGACCACTGCCGATAGCAGGTGGAGGAATTTTCGTCGCCAGCCGAGGCACCAGCTCAATAATACATTATTTACGATACGGTCGCTTAGCGTGGTAATGGTAATGCCAGCAAATAGATAATAAATCGCGACGATCACCGTGAGATATCGGTTGGCTGCTTCCGCATTTCTTGGAATCAAGACCGGTCCAGACGCTTGGTCATGATTATCGATTACTATTTGCGTCCCACGCTCGGGGAATTAATGTGGGAAATTTAGCGGCCTCTGATTGAAAATCTACTCGGTGTTCTTTTCCATGCTTGATCTTTTCATAGAACCTTATTTTCATTATCATTCAGATAATACGTTCCATGATGCTCAATTCCAGCGAAAGCTATTATTCCAAATTTTCGCATGAAAATGCCTCAAATGATGCTCCACCTTGTCATGAGCCACAGCGTACGCTTCACGGTCAATTAATCGTTGGAAGAGGGAAGACGGAGCAGACCGGGGCGAGTTCCCACTGTATGCCCACTCTGCGGCCTATTTCGCGTTTTTTTTTGCTGCAGCTATTGCTCAATTCCAGCAATAAACACAGCTGACTGGCTGTTTCCGGAGTTCCAAGAAGCAGCAGCAGCAGCCAGCGAGTGAAAAGAATGAATAACACAGGAGAAATCCGGGGGAAATGATGGGGCAAGACTTCGGAGGTATGTTCCGCGTTCTGCGTTTGCGAAAAAAACACCAAAGCAAAATTGAGGCGAAACACTCCACCGGACTTGCTCCGAACTTACTTACACACATACCTGAAGGTCACTTGAATGTTGCGCACCGATCGTAAAGGTAGAAATGAAGATAATAGCAGACGGGAAGAACATCTAGAACTCCCGGACCATAATAAAGAAGCAGCGTATAATGTGGGTTTCGTGTTTTGGAGGAGCAAGAAAAAAAACTGGAATGCGCTATGAGAAGAGGCCCTATACTTACCGAAGAACGTGAAAATTTAAAACTGCCGGCGAAGAATGGCAGCGCGAAGAAGAATTCGAATAATTACACAGGTAATATGTTATATAACATCGATTATCTTGAGCTCTTCCCCGAACCCCGTAAAGGAAACAGCTATAACATCGTTCTTGGATGAAAAAAATATTCTGAAACAATGTTGTGGATTCAGAATTTGGCTATAAAAGCCGCAGATTTGTTCGGACAATAATTGATACAGGAGCCTGATCTTCGAAAACTGGTATCTCTGGATTCACTTTTGTCGAATCAATCCGAAGTCAAGTAAATTTCATTTTATTTTCATGATTTCAGGATAACGGAAGATTAACAGATTTATGGGATACTCCTAGTTGGTCCGTCTCAAAACCTAAAAATTTTACTTCCAAAATCATTGTTATATCGTTATATCTTCGCTACATTTACTGAATAAAAAAAACCGTTTGTCTTTGCCCTTTGTCATTATTTAGAGAAGTAGTGACCGATAGACAGGTTTGGAAACCTATAAGCATATTCCCGAGAAGGCTAAGTTCAAATAGTTGCAAATAGTTTTTTTCTCAATTTTGAAAAGTGACAAAGATGGAACCTTCGGAGTTTTTTTCCTATACCAACAGAAATGTTCAAGTATTCGAACAAGTGCAGTGTAGTTTTTTTAGTCCAATGTATTCCCAAACTGCCTGCGAATTCTCAGATTAGTCATTTTTCTTTTCTAATTGATTAAAGTTTCGAGAAAGTTAGAGGAATACTTATGCCTTCCGATGTTGTGTGTTTTTGGGTGCGGACCCATGATTCATTGAGTACTCCGACATTTTTTACCCCCAGCACAATTTGCAATGAAATGCTCTCCAATTGTTCCAAAACTAAGATAGGAAAGACGGCTGATGGAATCAATATTGACATTTGCGGGTGTTTTGGGGATACATTATTCTACTTTGTACTGAATAAGGATTGAAAACTGACCACCGATTAGTTGCGATCATTATTTCTTGGAACATTGATAACAAAAAAAAAGATAGTTTTCCATTGAAATCAAGATGTCTTTGTAGCAAAACACTTCACTTGAACTTTTTTGGAAACAAATGGAACCTGAACGATTGGGCTGAATGATTTTTTTTTCTAGTTTTATTAAGGAGTGTAACGAAAAGTTATCTCCAACATTTGATACGTTATTTTTAACAATCGGGTTCATATTTTCTGGACGTGTATTCACAGCATATTTTGTTTACTTGTCAGAAACATAACAGCAGGTCACTTGCTACGTTTGATAAATTGTTTTCAAGATACTGCGAAACGAATTGAAAAATAAACAAATGTTTTGCACATTTAGTGCACCGAGAATGTACACAATCAAATGATCAAAAACAAGGGTGGTACAGTGCCTCTTCTAGTCGAGTGGTTGGGGTCACATATTATCATGCCGGGGGTTCAGGTTCGGTTTCCGTTCTAGCCTGCAATTTTTCGTCAAAGAAACTTCTTCCGACCTGTCGTGGTACATGCCTATTCTAGAGCTTGCCACTCAGAATCCATTCAAGGCTTGTAATTTGGTATAAGAAACTAAGTATTTATAAAAGTGATTCTAGTTAATACCTAGAGTCAATCTCAAATCTGATTATACACATGCTACTTGACAATACTCTCCATTTACTTGGTACATAATATTTAGAATACATTTCTTTTGCATATGCATATTAATAAAACACACATTTAACTAGCTGTGCGCGCAAGAATATTTCGCGAAAAGTTTTTTGAAAATAATCTCTATTCTAAGCATCGCAAAATTGAGTCTACACCTCAAATTTCTCCAAACAAATTAACCTTTTTAGCAATATCTTTGATAATTAGCATACTTTTTTTCGTCAGTTTGTGACGTCAACACCAAACAAACCACTGCTTGGGCAGTGTTGGTTTTTGTTTTTTGTAGATGTTTAAAATAGTTTTTAGCAAAAAGGCAAGTAAGAGGAAAGAAATCGATTCGGCGATTAACAAGACGTGTTGCCGCTGGGTGCACTGTTTCAAATATGCGTTCCGAATGGTCATCCTAAAGGCCCATTTATGCGTTGCTAGTAGCTGACTTGACAGTGAGCAGCTACTGGGCCGGTGCACTCGCTTGACAATTGGTTGAAACGCCTTGTCCGTTCACACAGTGTGAGCTGCTGACGAGAAACTAGATACTAGGGGTAGTGGGGGCAAATTGGTCATGGGGGGCTGTACTTCAGTAAAAACAGAAATTACTCTCTCGATGGCCATTCGGCCGTAGTTCTGTGCGCATGGTTTCTAAGGAATTTCTCGTGAAATTTAGTTTATTCAACCTGATATGTTGGACAAATCATCAGTTTGGACGACTGTTCATATATTCTAGGAGAGGTGAACAGATATTTTGTTTATTCTCAGCGATTAATTAGCATAAACATTATTTTCATGTTTGGGGGCAAAGTGGTCATAGATGAATAACAACTTACAATGTTCTGTTTACTAAAGCTGATATACCTCATCACATTCTGCTCTTGAAGAAGATCCTTTCGTGGCTTTGACCCTGGTTAAATATGCCACTCTAACTAAACCAAGCCTCGTTATGCGAAACGTTATGTGTTTCTTACTACGCTTTTGTATGCAAGAGAAAATTTAAATTGGGGTTATAGGTGAATAGGCCAAGCTTATTTCATGCATGTACGTAGTATAACAAATATGATTTGAACAAATTTGGACGAAAAAAACGCATAAATCTATCCCATTTAGCTTGATATGGGCGTTTGACCACTTTGAACTGTAGGTATTATCCGAAAAAACAAAAAGGCAAAAGGATTTGGGCCAGGAATTCGATGCAAGGAAAGGGAGCAACGAATACAATATTGAAGGAACTCATCGATGATGATCCTCTAGAGTACAGAGCAGTGTTGAGAAAAACACCTCAATAAGTGGAAACACTGTGGGATTTCATTGGTCCAACAATACAACGCTGTACCTGCAAGAGTGAAATAAAAAAAAGACGTTGCCTTTCTTTTGGAATATCGTTCAGATTGTTGTCGATATTTTTTAGAATCTCGAAAGCATCCATAGCTAGGATAATTCCGGAAGTATGTGATGCTATAAATGACAGCCCAAAAGATTTTTTAAAATTTTATTTATTTCGCCTTGCCACCACTTCGTGTACCAATTTTTGAAATGAAAATGATAGTAGATGTAGATAGTCAAAAAATAAATAATGAAAATGTACTTTTTTGAATCGAATATGTATTCTGTTTCTTAGAACAATACTTTAAGTTGTGAGTGAATTTTGAATGACAATTGTGCCTGGTTATGATTCTAGAGATTCTCAAGAAAACTATCTCAACGATTTCGTTTAGAAACTATGAGGGTTTTATTATGTTTTTCCAATAATTTTCAGGTCTATAAATATCTTCGCATATTTTCAAATATCTTAAAAATAGAGACATTTCTTTACATTTGGCATCTCTGATTCGAGCGCTAAATTCTGTTTTTGACGTTTTGAAGGATGCGAGTGCGAGTAAATTCAAAAAAAACTTTAAAGTAGCTCGCACGCCGGATTACACATGACACTAATCGGCATGATGTGTTCACACAGTGTGAGTAGCTGCACTGCAGTAACTGAGTGGACCGACTCGTATGTTTACTCGCACCGTGTGAACTCGGCTTAACTCAACTTGACGTCATATGTCAACGACAAAGGTGCGAAGTGAGAGCTGTCAGCGAAGAGAAGAGAGAGAAACGTAACCTGCAGTCTCCCGTTCAGAAATTGGGTCTCCCTCGTGATTACTACAGGGTCTTTCAGATTAAATGCTTACACAACAAATTTTGATAACTTCTACAAAAGTGAACCGATTTTTATTTTTAAAAAACGAAAATAAAGCTTATTTCAGGACATTTTCGTTGTGATCACCCCTTTTTTTGATAACGCGTTTTAAACGGCAAACAAAATTCTTCACGCACGACTCTAACGATACGTCTTCGATGCCGTTGAAAATCCGAGTTATTTCTTCTTTAGGTCCTCCAAATTTCGTGGCTTATTAACATAGCAACGGTCCTTCACGTACCCTCAGAGGAAGTAATCGACGAAGAAAATGTTGAAATTATTACTATAAGAGGAAAAAGTTTAATTAAGGCTTCGCGTCCTCGAGTAATACCATTTCACTAAAAATACACGTTCTTGTAACTTTTACATCTTGACACTAAAAACCATCCGATCAGACTGAAGGAGTAGCCGAATATCATCGTTCCGAAGTGGGGAATGCAGTGTTACCATCGACGGAGCGAAAAAAATTGTTTATAAGGGGCTATTCGATTTTTTTGCGTGAGCGTTTAATCTGAAAGACCCTGTACTTTCAACAGAATAATGACCCGAAGCAAACTGACCTCGTCATGCGGGAATACCTGCTCTATGATGTCCCAATCAACTCTAAACACCTCCGCAATCACCGGACTTGAACACTATTGAGTATCTATGGTGGGAAATCAAGAACCATCTGAAGAATAAAAATACAGAGAACAAAGCGGAACTCAAAACGACGATTACGGGAATCTGGAAGGCACTTCCGTCTACAGTGACCAGAGTTTTAGCCTCGGCGCATGCAGGAAGTGCTGGACGCCAAAGGGGGGCCACGCTAGGGGATTGATTTTTGTTATCTGTTAACATTTTTGGATTCATTTCAATTTTCTTTTTAAGAAAAACTTCAACTGTACACTCAATTGTGCGACGTCTGAATTGGAGATTTTCTGTTTGTTTTTTAAGCATGAAGTAGAAATGTGACCATTTTAATTGTTTTCTTATCACAACATGAGAGTGAAATGGATCGATTATAAGATGAATATATGTCGCTTCTGATTATTTACTTTTTAACCCCGAAAAACTCAAAAATAACAAAGCAGCAAGAGGTGTATACTCAATTTTGCGATTGACTGTACATTGAGACGGCATAAGTTCCTCTGGGAACGTTAGCGCCATTCAAGTCGAGGTACAGTGCCTCGAAACATGTCAGACTTCAGGAAGAACTGGGCAGTAGCGTCCATGAAGTGCCCGAAGAGTACTGTGCAGAATTCGATAGAAGGTGTCAAATCCAAGGTACGATTGTTCTACAAAAATCAGCAAAAAATAGTCCAGGGAACGAATTTAGATGGAAATTTGCATCTAGAGCTCGACGGTTATTCCTTAGACAAAAACTATGGGTGGGTTATACCTATGATATAACCGCAAGCTTGACGTAGGACTGCTGGATTATTTGTGTTTTTTCAATATCGCCATTGCGCAGAGCTATCTTTTGTGTGTAATGATTAAATTATTGATTAAACTAGTGAATGAATGAAACAATTTACGAATTCAATTGCAAACAAATTGCAATTTAGGTCAATTCATGCATCGCAACAAATAGTTATCAGAATTTTGCCTGATCATCAAACAGTATGTGAATACAAGAGTACCCGCACCATGCATCTATTATGCAATGCCGATTTCCCTTGGCTCATTGGTTTTAATATCTGTGTTGAGGAAACTCGAACCGGTCCGCAGAAATGCATGCGGGTACAAAAGTTCCCGATCCTTGCATCTATTTTGCAACGCCGATTTCCCCTGGCTCCATGGTTTTGAAATCCGTGTTAGAAAAACATTTCGATTTGCAGAAACCCAAGCGACTACAAAGTACCCGCTGCATGCATCTATTTTGCAATGCCGATTTCCCCTGGCTCCATGGTTTTGAAGTCTGCGTTAGAGAAACATCCATTCATTTCAGCGATCCTACCTCAATCGTTGAGCAATCACAACTGAGTGGATTTTCGAACGGCACTCGCTTGTAAACCGATTGGTGTGATTTCAATCGCCTGTTTTGAAAGCAATTTTAAGACTATTGAAACAAGTTTTTGGATCAAAAAGTGACAAGCATATAACGCGTAGACATTTCATCTTTCGAATGAAGTGTTTGTCATACCATTTCGTTCAGTTGTTTAAGTTGTTGTTGAGCGGTTGTTTAAGAGGTATCAACGCTCAAAATCTCGTTGCTCCGGCGTAACATTTTCGTGTTCGATACTCTGAACTTACACCCCAGTATAGAAATGAAAGACGTAGTCCTACGTCAAAAATATCTTCGATAAAATTGTTGCATTTTAGGCGAAATAAAAAATCTAACATTCTTTATAGACGGAGCTAAAAATATAGTTCGATAATGTTGTAGTTGTTTAGGCAACTTTATAGAACAATTTTTTTTATTCCTTCTTTCTATATAACCGATTTAGCGCTTCTGTTCTATGTTACATTAGGATCACTATGAACTAAATGCTCTAACAAACGCTAATTGCTTTAACTTATATATTTGAACTTCAACATGCAAATTGTTTTCGGGCGACTTTTGGAGTTTATAAAAAAAAAATTTGCGATAAAGAACATGTCTTAATTCTATTCAAAGTTATTGTTACTTTCCCCCAAAAACTCATCCTTTTCATTTGTTTGTCGTTCATTCTGGGGCAAACATATTTATTGGCGACATTTCAAAGAGAATATTCGACTCTACATATGTTATGTTTACTAAAGCTGATATACCAAAGAGAATGTGAAAGTCTCAATAATAAGGGAAGGATGCCCTGAACAGGGTGGTCGGATCTCGGAAATGGCTCTACTTACCGATTTTTCAGTAGTGTCAAATGAAAGGTGTCACTACGATGTAAAAAAAATTCGAAATAACTATAAATCTCGACGAGTAATGCAATTTTAAGACATTTGGCGTCAATTTTTTTTTAAAAATCTCGATTTTCAGTGATTTTTCGTCCTTTTTTTAAACTATTTTTTTTTAATTTTAACGTTTGTGACACCAGTAGGGGAGTGGGGGCAAAGTGGTCACCTGCTTGTTAGGTAGCATAACTATTGACTATTGACACCGTATTGATACGCACCTTATGTTTGAAGAATTTAATGAATTTTGAGTCACCTTGTACTTCATTAGAGCTATCGCTAGTCGAAATATAAATAAAAACAGAAATTGCTCTCTCGATAGCCATTCGGCCGTAGTTCTGTGCGCATGGTATCTAAGGAATCTCTCGTAAAACTTAGTTTATTGAATCTGATATATTGGACAAATTATCAGTTTGGTCGACTGTTCACATATTCTAGAAGAGGTGAACATGTATTTGTTCAATCTCAGCGATTAAATAGCAAAGAAATTACTGTGATGTTTGGGGGCAAGGTGATCATAGGTGCATAACGACTTACAATGTTATGTTTACTAAAGCTGATATACCGCATCACATTCTGTTCTTGAAGAGGATCTATTTGAGGCTTTGATCCTGGAAAAATAAAGCACTCTAATAAAATCAGGCCTCATTATGGGAACGTTATGAGTTTCTTACAACGTTTTTGTATGCAAGAGAAATTTTTTTATTGAGACTCTAGGTGAATAGACCAAGCTTATTGCATACATGTACCTACAATATCGAATATGATTTGAACAAATTAGGACGAAAAAAACGCTTAAATCTATCCTATTTAGCTTGATATGTGCGAGTGACCACTTTGCCCCCACTAGGTGTCCACTCTACCTCCAAGCAAAAAAAAAAACAAGTTCGGTTTTGCACCTTTTTTCTTATGATAAAAAATGTACTATTTTGAATTTTTGTAGTAAAAGCCGTATGCCATCTTGAACAACAATGAGTTGAACTATAATACTCTTATAAAATGGGATAATTATTTTTATTGGGAACCAATCGACCGATTGCTGTTAAATTTTTACACGTATCCATTGAAAGATGGTACTTTGGGCTGGTCAAGTAAATTTTGGCATGAGGCGCCATCTAGACGTCAACCTTATGAACTTTTCAGCCGAACTGTTAGTTTAGCTTTGCTTGGCGAAATTAATGAAAAATAATTGTAACAGAAAACCTCTCTAATTTCACCCACAATGGTGGAGAAAAATGATCGGCAGAATAAGTACGTCTCGTCTCAAAACGCTCGTCATAAACTTTTGAACAAGCTGGTAAAAGATGGAACAAAAACTTTATGTGTGCCGGTTTTATAGTTTCCGACTTCCAATCACTATCGATTTCAACTGAATGAAGAATTTTGTGTTTTGCTCAGAATTAACAACCAACAATCCGCCACAAGAAAACCCATAACTTGTAGTTATATATTACCTCGAATTTTTCACAGCACATCGTTTCGATTCGTCCTGTCCATCTGACGGACATATTGATTGATGCAATCGAATACATCCGTTCGATCTCCCCTAGCATACCTTCCCATCGTTGTTCTGTTGTTTGTTTCCAGTTTTACTCTTCATCGACCGATTCGATTCTTCCGAAATAAATTTCGCAACCACTCGTAACTCTTTGCTAACAACCACTTTGTGGGGGTTGAGAAGAAAAAGTGGAGTATTCCGTGCAGTCTGCAGGAGATACGATACCCACACAGACAAGCAGATGCTGGTTTGTCCAAATTGTTACGTTTCAATTACATCATTATCATAATGAATCTGAAAGAGAAATTCGCATTCTCGTTATTAGAAGCACCGGTCTTCAAACTATCAGCGCTCGCCAAATTGTCTATGGCCCCAGGTATAATCATTATTCCCATCATGTATTTTGTTTCTCTTCTGCCCGACGGCTGCTCGAAGCTAGAAAGCGAATTAAAAAATTAAGAATTCCGCAGCAGCCAGAGCAGCAGGAATTCGGCAATAGCAGTAGCTCCGAAAACAAAACAACGAAAAAAAAACTGTTGACCTTGGGATGCCAAAACATAAACAAACACGCAAGCGAAGCACTTCGAAACAACGACGGGATGAAGATCGATGTGGGAAAGTTTCCATATGTACAGAATGTAAGTCAATCGAACAGAAACTTTTCCGTCAGAAGAACACATGCTGAGAATATCGCTTAGAATTATTCATTCGGAAACTTTTGGATGTCTTGATGCTGCTGTTTGTTCGACTCGTCAAAGTTACATTATACTTGTATGGTCCTTTCCGACATCTGTTTTAACCTTCTTGTGTTCCCGTGAAATTGCGAGCAAAAACACCAAAGAAAAAAAAAACACAAAATGTTTGAGACGCTACAATACGCAGCTTGTTCGTGTGACATTGTCATACAACCACACAAACGATTTGCATAACCCCAAATCGTTCGCAATTCTTCACAAAGCCACATTAAATATGTTATGTATGTTCAATCAAATTAGCATGAGAATGAGCCGGAGAAAAAATCTCCCGGAATAACAGAACGATTGCCAGTAAGCAGATCTATTCGCGTCTCGAAATCTAATTAACGTTCTACATGAGTTCGCGTTTCGTTTCAATGGCGTTGCCTGTCTAAAATTTGAATTTTTACCATCCATCTTTCAAAAACTCATTCCATTCCATTCGCGTTTGCGAAATGGGGTTGGGGAAATATGTACACAACAATATTCCAAAATGGGTATAAATTAGGAGTACATACTCACAGGAGGGAAATGCGGGAGCAGGTAATTGATAATGACTGCTCATTATTCCAATGCTCGCTTATTGGCTTGAGTTTAATGTTTTAATTAAAAAATATGGCTGAAATTGTTATTACCGAGCAGAAACGCACGCTAATTGTAAATATAATTGAATGGAAAAATGGTATCCAGCGGAATAATTCCATTCGCGGATTGTGTGTGGAACAACTTCATCCTCTCGGGCTGTGTATGACTTTTCAACCGAATTTATTAGCAAACTATGAATTATGTTTGCATAATGTTTTGCTCGTTGAATTCACGAATGATTAATGCATCTTTCACCGGGACTGGGTGGCTCCGGATCGAACGCTGTTACATGAACCACCACTTCCCGTATGTATCCCAAAGCTTAAGCTTATTATTCTGTTAACTTCCTACGCCAGAGGGGTGAATCATGCTCACCACTCCTGAACAAAAACAAAATCCAACAACTCATGATTGTGCAGCCGAGATTAGGCGAAACAATTTGACAGCAGTTATAATACAGTATCGCAAAGATCTTGCAAAACACGGTTGATATACATCTGCGGGAAGGTGGAAAACGAACAAAAAAGTAAGCGTAACAAGCGCAACAAAAACAAAACAACAAATTCGCGTGACACCGACCGACACACCCACTCATTCTGGGCTTGGATGGAAGCGCCCCAGACGACGGGTTAGACGTAAGGAAATAAATCAGAACCGGTTATTGTGGCGTTCGCGTGTTTATTAAACGCTTGTTTTTTTTTCTCTCTCTGCATACACGCCGTAAAATATTGCAAATCAAGAACCCGTTCTGGGCCATGTCTTAGAGGATGAGAGTGAAGTTGTTTGGACAATAAATCACAATGCCGTGGACAGTGGATCGATAGTGGATGTATTAAGGTCTGTTATATAGTACGTATTTAGGAATTCATCAAAAAATACCCAATGAAAAAGTAAATTGACACAATTCGGTTCAGACTGGTAGTTTCAAGGTAAACAAAAAATACGATAATTTTAGAAAAATACAAAATGAAAACTAAAAGCAACATACCTTCCTAAATATTTCAGATGTTGTGTAAAAATGTTTGGGTTTTACAAATATATATGATTACTCTAAGTGGGCAAAACCTTTGAAAACAATAAGAATTAAATTTTATACATGTAGTTAATATTTTTCCATAAATATCTATCATTTGCTGTAAAATGACCATAAATTGGTAAAAGTTACAAATATTTAATAATTAGTGTATTTGGAAAAAAAATCTGCCGAAGATTGTTAATCTAAGTTACATGATTTTTGTCCAAACAGCAACAACATTTTTTTTCTCAATAATCATTTTGGCAATGGCTATCTCAGTTGTGTTGCTGTGTACCTAGAAAAGAGCGAATATATTAGGTGTACCGAAAAGTTTCTTGATTATTATTCCAGTCGTTCTTTTTTAGTATATGTCAAAAAGTTGAAGCGTAAACAACATAGTTTTTTGCCACTTCGAATATGTCGAATTTCGTACCAACGAGAGTGTTTCTACGGCGAGTGTTACTTACTTACTTCAATATGAAGAAAAAAGCGGCGGAAAGTCGTCACATTTTGGTGGAAGTTTATGGTGACCATGCTCGAGTTTGCACGGTTTAAAAGTGGTAATTTTGTCTTGGAAGACGACGAACGTTCCGGACCGCCAAAAAAGTTTGAACATGGAGAATTGGAGGCTTTACTCGATCAAGATCCGTCACAAACGCAACAACTTGCAGATACGCTTGGAATAGCTCAGCAAACCATATCCGATCGTTTAAAAGCAATGGGAATTCTACGAAAGGTAGGACATTGGGTGCCGTATGAATGAAAACCACGACACGTTGAACGCCGTTTTTTCACGTGCGAACAACTGCTTCAACGGCATAAAAGAAAGTGTTTTTCTCGCATCGAATCGTTACTGGCGATGAAAAGTGGGTTCATTTCGACAATCCTGAACGGTATTCCGGCCATGCATCAACATCGGCGGCCGCGCGGAATAATCACGGCCAGAAGGTTGTGCTGTCTATTTGGTGGGGCCAGCAGGGTGTGGTGTAATATGAGCTGCTAAAACCGAATGAAACCATTACGGGGGACCTCTACCGACGACAATTGATGTGTTTGAGCAAAGACACGAAAAAGTTATTTTGCAGCACGACAATGCTCGGCCGCATGTCGCGAAACCGGTCAAAACATACTTGGAAACGTTGAAATGGGAAGTCCTGTCCCATCCGCCGTATTTTCAAGACATTGCTGCGTCCGATTACTTCCTTTTTCGACCGATGCAACATGGCATGGTTGACCAGCACTTCACCAATTTTGATGAAGTCAAAAATTGGATCGATTCGTAGTTAGTCGACAAACCGGCGGATTATTTCTGCAAAGAAATAAGTGAATTGCCAGAAAGATGGGAAAAAGTTATGACAATAAAAAAGTTATGGACAATACTTTGAATATTAAATTTGTAGCCGTTTTTGTAGAATAAAGCATTAATTTTTGAAAAAAACGATGAAACTTACTCCTATTAGTATCTCGCAGTCAAATAAGTAAGCCATTTGAATGCTTTCAACACCTTTTTTTTCAATAGTACCTCGATTTACTTCAACTGAAACAACATTCGATCGTCACTCGGTTCTCGGAGATTTTTTTTTGAAATTTTTGCATAATCAGAATAAAAACGGTTTCAATGTTGCAGGTACCAAAAGTAAAGCAGTTTGTGTTACATCGAAAGAAAGATGCGTTGCCTGAGTCGAGAATTGTCTAGTGTAATTTTCCTTACGAGCTGGAAGTCATCTAGATATTCACTGCAGAATGGTCGCTAGAAATTTGTTAATAAAACATATTTTCAAACGCTGGTGTAGTCTTGGCCGAAATATGGAATGAAACGCGTCCTTAGAAAAATCTCCAAACGATGACGGAAAAGGTTTTGTATTGCGCTGACAACAACAGTCAAGAGGAGATGTTGTAGCTGGACAAAGTATGGTTCAGAAGCATTCGAACCTTTGACTGCTTAATATATGGAGGGTAAAATGAAAACCTAAACACAGAACATGCAGGAAAAAATGAAAGATTTCGAATGCTTATAGCTCGAACATTTCGTACTGGATAGGAGAGATGTTTGCATCACTTGATAGGGAATATTTCTACGCATCTATCGCAACTAACAAAATGTTGTTTTTCATTAGATAAACAATTGAATAACTGTAAAATATTAGGCGTTATCTAAACGCCCTAACTGCATCGTTTTGATTGGCCCGATTTATGGTTTCCCTAACACAGCCATCCAAACCAAGCAGCCTTGGGGAAATCGGCATTGCAAATACATGAAAGTAGGGGGACTTTTGTTCTCATCGAAAAATGTTCCCTAACACAGACTTTAAAACCAAGCAGCGAAATCGGCATTGCAAACACACGAAAGAGCCTAGAGGCAATTGAACTGAAAAGTTTAAACCCTCTTAAAGCCAAAAAGAAGAAGAAGAACACACGAAAGTAGGGGGAGCTTTTGTTCCCACCGAAATGTGTTCCCTAATAGAGATTTCCTAAACCAAGGTGCCTGGAGAAATCGGTATTTCAAATTCATGCAAGTCGGGGGTATTTTTGTTCCGACTGGAATGTGTTTCCCTAACACAGACTTCAAATCCATGAAGCGTGGGGAAATCGGCATTGCGAATTCATACAAATTGGGGGTATTTTTGTTCCGATTGAAATGTGTTTCCCTAACACAGACTTCAAAACCGAGGTTTCTGGGGAAATCGGCTCTGCAAATAAATGCAAACTGCGAGTACTTTTGTCCTCGCTTGCCTTTGTGCAGAGTGGAATATGTCTGTCCTAACATGATCTTCTAAACTTAGGAACCTGGGAAAATCGTGCAGCCACTAGAAGCGAATGAACTTCCCAGTTTCAAGCAAATTCGAGATTCGAGAAGTATGTACACTTTTGGGATGTAAACTTCAGAGGGAAATGTAAAATAAAATAATCGTTTGATAATTTTTTTTTTGTCTTTATTGGAAAGATTTTCAGCCTTAGGCTGATTCATCAAACGTTTGATAATTCTTCCGTACATATATTTTGTTCTAGTCATCATACCAAACGTAAAAGGTCCGTCATTAAATTTACTTGTTACGAAGAACAATCAATCACAATAAATGAATTGACTTTACACGACATTTGTTCATTTTTTTCTCTCACAGAGCAAATATATTGAACTCAATTGAATTTGGAAACTGTTTCATTCAATCAAGAATTTAAACAAACGAATGATTGCTAAGCTAAGGTACTTCCACGTCAACCTTGCGGTTATATCATAGATATAACCCACTCATTTTTTTGAATATATGATTTGTGGAGACGAATGAATCGAACAATTTCTGGTCTCCATTAACAAAAAAGAACATGTTTTTGCTTGAATTGTTTTTTTATGCAATGCAATTATTTTCTTTTTTTTTTCCAATTTAAATATATGGAAGAAAGTCAACATCAACATGGGAGAGGCATAGTCAATTTCCACTCTTGTCCACGAAGGGGGAGCGGGAGTCTTAAATCGTGCTTTTTCTGTCCATGTGGTATGTGGATAGCCCCCATGTAGTTAATATTTTTCCTTGAATACCTATCATTTGCTGTAAGATGATTGGAAATTGGCAAAATATTACGAGGTCTGTTCAAAAAGTATCGCGACTTTCGAATTTACGCGGGTTACGTATATTCGATTCTAGTTTTTTTGACGTAGAACTACGTCTTTCATTAAGGGTGCCAAATCAGAAAACAGGTCACGTTTTTATGAAATAAAGTTAACGTTAATAACTATTTTTGCCACGAACGGATTTTGGAGATTTATATACCAAACGAATCGGAAATTCCCTAAGATTTGTTTGATCTATATATATAAATGGATTTCTGTCTATCTGTCTGATTTTTATGGACTCGGAAACTACTGAACCGATCAACATGAAAATTGGTATGTAGGGATTTTTGGGCCCGGGGAACGTTTTCATGATAGTTTGAGACATCTCCCCCCTCTCTAAGGGGGGACTGCCATACAAATGAAACACAATTTTCTGCATAACTCAAGAACTAATCAAGCAAATGGAACCAAATTAAGCATATGGAGGTTTTAGGGTGCAATAAATGTTTCTATGGTTAGACTCTCCACTTCCTCTCTAAGAGGGGGGGGGGTCTACCATACAAATGAAACACAAATTTCTGCATCACTCGAGAATTAATCAAGCAAATTAATCCAAATTTGGCATGTCGAGATTTTAGGGTGCAATAAATGTTTTTACGGTAGTTAGATACTCCTCCCTCTTCGCCTAGAGTGGGGGGGTTTTTGGCTGTCATACAAATGAAACACAAATTCCTGCTCGAAAGCTAATCAAGCACAATTTGGGATGTGAGGGTTTTTGGGTATGATAAGTCTTTCTATAATGGTATGACACCCCTCCCTCCTCTGGAGGAGTAATATGATGGATAAAGATTTCCAAGGGTCTTTTTGAAGGTTAGTGTTGATTGTTGATTGAGACATCTGGTGAACCTGCCTTGGAGCGAAACAACGTTTATCGATGTTCGAAAAAATGTTCTCGGAGGATCAGAAATATGTAAACAAAGCGTGCCGGAGGAAAAATGGAAAAAGTCCGTCGTCGCAACGGCCAAATTGGTCAAATTGTACTACGAACTGCTGCCCCATCCATCATATTCTCCAGATTTGGTCCCGTGCGACTTGTTTTTGTTTACAAACCTGTAAAAGTCAATCGCCGGGCAGAAATTTGAGTCGAACGAGGAGGTCATTGCTGCCACGGAGTCCTACTTTGCAGATCTCGAGAAAACGTATTTTTCAGATGGATTAAAGAAGTTGGAACATCGCTGGGTCAAGTGTATCGAGCTAAAAGGAGACTATGTTGAGAAATAAATCGCCACTTTTCCAAAATTTTTGTTTTTTTATAGGCTAAGTATTTATCGGACTTCTCTCGTAAGTAATCCGTGGGTATACAAAAATCGTGATACTTTTAGAACAGCTCTTGTAGAGACAGTGGTCATTTTTTTTTATTAAGTTATAACTATTAGGTGCGCAACTACGAAATGGAAAGATCAAAATTTGGTCAACCCAAATTAATTTTTTTTTGAATCTGAGTTCAAAAAATGTGAACACCCCTTGTTTTTTAATTCTATGTGTGTATGTATAATGATTCTCCTGTTTAAATTTCGATGATTGCTTTTCGGTTTTCAAAATGGTGTCCAACGCTTAAAAATTTTACCCGCGAGAAACCAAAATTCAAGCTTCTCATACGCGAAGGTGGAATTTTTTTAAACGTAGCCAAATAAATTTTAACGAACGTGATACGTTATATACGACACATGTTGTCTTTTTCACCATACCAACGAACCCGTTCTGTTTTGGCCTGAGTTGTCATCCTTCAATTATGGAAAGAGGGTGATGGAATGGTATGCCGAGAATAACGTAATGGTGGTACCGAATCTCAACTCTCCTGAAACCCCATTGACCCCATTGGGAGATATTGGGCCATCGTCAAGTGGAACTTGAAGATGATACAAAAAAAACGAATGTACATTAAACAAAAATACGTCCAATCTTTTATTCCCAATTATTCTCATTTCCGCGTTTCATCGCGAATTGAATAGAAGTTTTCGGATAAGACGCAGGAAGTTACAAACGCATAGATTTTCAACGAGTTTTGATTAGGTTGCAGCACGGCCAGGGAAGTAGGGAGTGAAACCCAAAATATGCAAAATAATGCAGAAAGCAAAATAAAACATATCCGATACCTATAAAATAAACAGTCATAACGAAAATATGAGCGAATTATTTCATAACGGCGTTCTAATAATGTACATAAGGTCCTACAAAAATCAACTATTCTCCTTAAAATACGGCCTTTTTCGATGCGAATGTTTTTTTTTTGCAAGAGCGTGTCCACAATTGTTCTTCAATTTTAAGATAACATGTTCGTCGAAGTTGATGAACATTCTGGGAAAAATAACATTTTAATTGAAATTTGAAAACAATGAATTTAATCTCGAAATTTATATTTTGCAACACCATTTTTTATTTGTTAACGGACGGTGTCAAAAGTTGGTAAACAATTGACGAATTTACGTTATATTTACAACCAGATGACGCATCGAGTAAAGTGATGATGTTTTGTTTTTTTTTTATATGAAATTTGTTTTAATTTGTTAGAAAAATCCGAATTGTCCTTCAAATTTCCTGAATTCAAGTATTCTTTTCGCGCTGAAAAGGTTAGAAAATCATCATTCTACAATGTGCGATGTATATTATGAAGAATGGCTTTGTATAAGTGTTGTAACTTCAATTTTTTTCAACTAGATAAATGAGGATTTGTAGCATTTTCAACGCAAGATATGCTACTCATTTTGCGCTGAAAATGCTACAAATCCTTCTCGAATGGGCCCCTACATTATCAATGATCTTAGCCAACTTTATGTGGTAACGATTCACAGTATTCATAACCAGTATGCATTGACAAAGTTAAAGTTTTCGAAGACTATTTATGCCTTTGGTCAAATCGTCTGTTGAAACCATCGTAAATATACAGGGTTTTCCATTTCGGGCTTCCGAAAGTATACAGCCCTGCGCTGACTACCGTTTGACATAGCTGTCAACCAAAGCTTCATATCGTTAGTTGAATGTCTGCCATTTCACAATATGGATCGTTTTAGCATCGCACAACGTGTTAATTTTGTTAAATTATACTATAAAAATGATGAAAAACCGGCAAATGTTTTTCGAGCATTACGGACGGATTTTGGTCGTCATGGACGACCTACAGAGCACACAATCGCTAATGTAGTGCGTAAATTCGAACAAACTGGATCCGTAGTGGATATTGTGAAACCTGTGCATCATCGTAATGTGCGTTCGGCCGAAAATATTGCTGCTGTTGCTGCCAGTGTGGAGGATGACCCCAATGTTTCGATTCCACGGCGTGCTCAGCAATTGGGCTTGTCAAACACATCATTGTGGCGAATTTTGCATTTGGACTTGCACCTACATCCATATAAAGTCCAACAGGTACAAAAATTAGAGCGTGGTGACCATGGAATGCGTCGGGCATACGTCGATTGGGTGAACGAACAACAGCAGCAAAATGCTGAATTTTCGCATCAAATTTTCTTCAGCGATGAGGCACATTTCGAGCTCGGTGGCTATGTGAACACCCAAAATTTCCGTATATGGGGCTCAGAAAATCCACACGTGATTGTTGAGAGGCCATTGCATCCGCCAAAAGTCACTGTTTGGTGCGCATTATGGTCTGGTGGAGTCATCGGGCCGTATTTCTTTGAAAATGAGGACAGCGAGACGGTAACTGTGAATGGTGAGCGCTATGGCCGCATGTTAACCTATTTTTTTTGCCACAAATTGAAGATATGGATACGGATGACATGTGGTTTCAGCAGGACTGAGCCACGTGCCACACAACACGACCGAATATGGCCATATTGCGAACGAAATTTGAGGGACGCATAATTTCGCGTTTTTGGTGATGCCAATTGGCCGTCCAGATCATGCGATTTGAGGCCGCTAGACTTTTTTTGTGGGGTTATGCGAAAGACCGTGTCTATGCCAACTCTCCGCAAACTCTTGAACATTTGAAAGACAACATTCGTGAAGTTATGACCGAGATACCGCCCCATGTGTGCCGAAAAGTCATCGAAAATTACCTGTTCCGGATCAAGGTGTGCGAGGAAGACCTAGGTGGACATTTGAATGATGTTGTATTTCACTCATAATGACATAAACCAAACTTTAATTTGAAATAAAAGTTTCATCGAAATTCGAATTCTAAGTGTGTTTTATTTCAATTTACTTTCGGAAGTTAAAGTTGGGAAGCCCTGTACAAAACTCTAACTTTCTTACCATATACTGACGACATTCAATGGTTGAAATGAATCTAAATAGAAATAAAATGACAAATCACGACCGAATCTTGACTTTCAGTGCGTAGAATAAACAAACATCATCACTTTTGTGGTTCTGAGCTCTAATGTAAGTGTCGCATGAGTTGATTCAGCTTTGTGTAAATTCATCAATTGACGATCTAACGCAAAACGTAAACGATCGGTGAGACATCTGGATTTTGTTTTTGAACTAAGAAAATGATGATAATGTAATCTAAAACTCAAAAATAAATCACGTATATTTTACTTCCGGGCTCTCCAATGTAATTTTCACATGCAGGAACCATGCATTTTTCTTCTTGTTTTTTATTGTCTCGAATTTCCATCTTTGATTCAACCATTGTCAATATTTATACAGTTTTCACTACTGAAAGAAGTAAGAAAATAACATGTTATATATATAAAAATGCGCAGAATTCAATTTCTTCCAAACTCATCGCAATAAAATAATATTTTATGATTATAACACTGTAATTTATGGAAAGAACTACAAACTTTTCATAAACTCACATTGCAAAATTTGAAACCATCATCACTTTCACCGCAGCGCCGCCTGGGTGTAGATTTGTACGTTACATCGCCAATAGCAATTTACAGCATATTCTCATACATTGTTTACACTTATTTGTTATGTTTATGATCTGTGAAATCTTCTATTTTGTTTCTATGCTTATCGGAACGGGGCGTCAAAAAATTTTTTTGTTGAAGTTCTAGTATGGTTTCAAAATAAAATTTACCTAAATAATGAAACATAGCACACTTACGATTAGCCCTTTGCGGTCGGAATTAATTTTTCTTAAAAGAGATCCTCTTATCTTTCCACGCTAATAATATTTTGTTTATATCGAGTACCGTTACCTACTGTTCATAGATACTCCGTATACATTCGTAAAAAAGTTTACCAGACATTAAAATTCGTTTAAAAAATGTAAACTATTACATCGTTGAATAAATTATTTAGGATGATTCTTTTCTGTGGCTGTTGAGAGCAGACAAACGACCGCAGAGGGTTAATACGATTCGTAGCATCTCCTTGAAGGCTAAAGACTGCAGCAAAATGTATTCTCATGCAGTATACTAAACACTTAGTAACTGTTGAAGATTGCCAACTGTTTCGGATCAGGAATTTCCAAAATAATAATAACGCAGCAAACCGACGACTGGGGTTTATAATTGGGCGATATATTATTATTTTCCTGTAAATTACAGGGCATTTGTTTACAATACCTTAATTATAGAAAAGCCTTCACGAAACTAATTACATTTTTAATAGACTTACGTTTAGTTTTTCCCTGTGTGCTACCTAATCCTGTCTATCAATCATATTAAGAGCTTCTTGTAGATCAATTGTTCAATGTACCAGCGTTTCATGTAGCTATTTAGGTAAAGTTAGGTTAACATTAATGGTAAGTCTTAGATTTACATTTATTGTAGAAATTGTAAAAAATATTAATTTATCATACTTGAATTCATATAACGTTGGCTCCAAACTAATTTTCATAGTATTTGATACAATTCAGTAATTTTAATTTAAATTTCAACCTCAACTGGCGATGTGCACTTGCTGTTGCTTGTGCCTTTTTCTATGAACTATTCTGTTTTTTTTCTCAACGATTACTATTCAGTGTTTTTTTCGCGGTTGTTTGTTGCACATGGAAACCGTGTTGAAACCATCGGAACCATGCTGGTCGGAGCTGGGTTGCTGTGTGCTGGCTAAAAGTGGACTACAGTAGCGGCGCGTTGGCGCCAATTCGCCAACAGTAACATATGCACTAATGCGTTCCCACTTCTGCTCCGAACTCTTCCGATTCTCAAAAATAGCACAAAGATCCCCAATTGGTCAGCGCTTGGGTGTAGGTATTCCAGCTTATTGATCCTCTTCGTATTGACAGAGTCCTTCGAAATTTTGCTGGTATCTTTGGGGTCGTTATCCAATTGAAAAATAAAATGACGCACCAGACTCAGCTTTTAACCCCTTCCCGTATTATTTAATACTTCACACTTCAAGAGATTTCACTAGCCTGCTAAGCGTTCTAGCGCCTTATGTTATTCAAGTACCCACGAGTGAGACTCGATGTACGGGAAAGGATTAATTTAGATTTAAAATGCAAATTTAATTTAGACGAACTTTAGATGAAACGTTTTCTTTAAAAACACACAAACACACCAGGAGATATATATTTGACAGAGTGTATGCACAGATGGATAGGATCTAGAAGAGCCTATACAAGAAGGTTATGATAACTTAGGTTGAGACATCTTTTATTTACTTATTCAACGAAATGGATCATTTTCATGACGTATTTAGAATGAATGCTAGTTGAAGAAAAAAAAATTAAAAAAGGAATTGTTCCAATAGATGATACTGCCGTTATTATTAATTTGAATTTTCAACTAGCCTTTCAGAAATTGAGTCATATATCTAAACATGTTTTTAGATGGCCTCTTCATAGTTTCCACAATAATTCGAGTTTTGAAGTGAATTTCGATTAACCTCTCTACCGAGGTATTTGTAACCGTATTAAATCAAACTTCAAAATCACCCCCGATAAATCATGTTAGAAAACTGAAAGTCCAGTTCCGAAAAAATGCTCTTTACCGTATTTTTTTTTGATTGTTGAAACTGAATATTTCTCTGTGTTTCCTTTTTTTTCATTCCGAACATCACTTCACTGTCACTTTCATCTTACCATAACCTCACTGTAGGTAAAACCGGTGATAGATACAAAAAGATGAAATAGCGTGTAAGTGAATTGAAGGGAATTTATCTCAGTGTTGAAATATCCTACTGAAACGTAACACGGATCAAATGAAAGCTGGTTGAATATATTTGCTGTTGATTCAGTTGGCAAAAAATTGTGTTAGTCCACAAAATGTTTGAAAGAAATAGAAAAAATCGATTTTTTAATTGTTACCTACATTTTTATCCACTACATCTATGCACATCAAGATAAACATATGTTTGTGAAATATTCCAGAAGCTGATGTCTTAAGCTTTAAAATAATGTACATTACATTATCTAAATAAAATGTTTCGAAGGCTTGCTTTCGACTTTCAAAAGAAGTGAAAAGAGATCTGCATGGTAGTGAACTAATTAGAGTGTGAGTCACTGTGAGTGTTATTATGTCGATTACAATAAAACGTAAACTTAGCTCCTTTTGCATAAATCATTTCCCTCGGTGGTTTGTTACTGCGATATTCTGAAGTGCAGTTTCCACAAAAATATCTAATATTACAATTAGTAATAATTTTCTAGCGCGGTGAGCAGTCACCACTTTCCCACTGTCAACACCCCGTAGTGGGCTTGCACTTTGTGACCTTCTTTCCTGGTACAGCCATAGCAAATTCAGTTCAAGCAGAAACATGTTCTACGGGCACTGAAGAAGCCAACACTCGGAGATGAAAGAATGAAGTGAAAAAAAACGCAAAATAAAACACGTCTCTTAAACCTGTCGAACCGGTTTAGCGGGGGGCCATAAATCCGACACAGCCGAGATCGTGGCTTCGTATTCACGACTGTGCCTAGATTTTACGGTGGGCTTGTTAATCAGCATCCACACTTCACACCTTTCTTTATTATGCAATTTTTTATTCTGGTCGTGTGTGTGTCCCGAAGTGTGAGTCTTTTAAAAACAACAATAAAATATTCTACGTTCGACTCTGGTAAACATGTTTCTTAGGCAATGCTTGGTATGCTGAGAGAGGTGGTCGTGGGGCAGAGAGCACTCCTCAATCGTATGGTGAGCTTTTGCGAAATGAGTCAGTTTTCATGTTTATCACGTTTTTAGCTTTGCTAGCCTTTGTTTTTCACACAAGAGCCTTGAATTTGTTGTTGCAATTTGATCTATCGCTGTTTGTATGATTATCTCGGGAGTAATCATATATCCTTGAAAAGGGTACCAAGGGGGCAGCCAATAAATGTTTAAAATTCCATTTATTTGTAAATTTTAATGTCCTCATCCTCGTGTCGTTCGTTCCAGTTGTAGTTTCACTCCGAGCTAATCATCGCTTTATCTTCAACCATAACATTTTATGACGGCATTAGCCGCAGAATTAGTTCTTTAACTCGTTCTGATGGTCAAAATTGCCATCCATTCATGATAACACCATATTAAGAGCGCAAATCGCAGCCAATATAATTTTCCATCAATATTTTGGCATTGAAGCGTAACAAAACATTATCTCACCTCAAAGGGAGCACCCTTAAAAAAGATATTGGATCACACACACGTAAACACACACACATGCACAGCCAAACCAACACGAATTTATAACCACATTTATCATCAATTTATATGCGCATATATTTCATCCATAAAATATAGAAAACGCCATGAATAAATTCCCTCATATCTCGTGCACACGAACGGGTTCGGCTGGCCCTCTGGGACCAGTGATAGTCGTCAGGAAATAAAGAGCATAGACGAAACTTTGTCCGGAAAATACTGGACAAGCCCCTTTTGCATCCACGCGCCGCCGGTCGATGATGATTTGTTTGTGGCGCTCGGTTGCATCCAGTCTAGAGCGGTAGCCCTAGAATTCCAAAAGCCCCGAGGGGTACTAATGTTCAGCCACAGCAACGGAGGAGGGGGGTGGGCGAACTGATACGGACAATGAAATGGGCTACATGTTCAGTTGACTGTTTCATTTTACGAATGAAAAAAATCAACTAAGGAAATCGAACGATGCTTTTTGCGCTACGATAATACGACGAATAATGCTTGGGGACCGGTCGTCATGCTTCAGCATTTCCGATTTCCTTATCGATGAGAATTCAGTGGAGTTTATAAAAATTGATAACAGCTCACATGGAACGTTTGTTTACAGCCGAAAAGTACGCCTTGATGAGGGAGGAACATTGCGTACCATTTCCTGGTTTCCATCACTTCCCGCGTAAGCGCACGAAAGCGCAAAACCTGTGCCGACCATAAATTGAAAGCAAATGTTTGAATACCATTTGTGAAACTGTGAAAAAGTACCTGTTATTAATTTGCCAAAAAGGCGCGGTGTTGTTTTGATGATTCGAATTCGAAGTGGAATGAAAGGAGGCAAAAATAAAACGCTTTTTTGAGATGGGTATATTTGAAGGTTTGTGCGCTTTCAAATTATGAATTCACAGAGCGGGTTAAAAGGCAGAAAAAATATATGCAGAAGTTGGATTTTGGGTTGCTGCTAATTGATACTTGGAATCGGAAGCTTCGGTGTTGCTCGTACGGTTTCTTACATCTGAATTAATGGACTACTTTCGAAGCCAGTTTGGAAAACAACGTAACTAAACTGATGTGCCATATATGCTATTTAAAATAGTGTAACTAAACGGATGTGCCAAATATGCTATTTAAAATAGTGTAATTTTCCTTGATTATTTTGTTATCGCTTTTATCGTGGTGCTTGCTTGTAAGGTCCATTTTTGGATTTGGAAGACCTATCACATTTTTTCGCGACAAGGTTCGCGTAGTAAGACGATGAATAAAATACGAATTCGATAGTTGATTATAGAAAATAGATAGTTATGGGTTATTTTTATCATTTCAACTTTCATAATTCGTTTGAAGGATCCGTTTCCATATAACAAACGATTCTTTCATGGTTACCATTTGAAGTATTGAAAGAGCTCAATTTACAAATTCTTCAATTGCTTAAAACTAAAAAAACTTAATTCGAAAATAATTGGTCCGGACAACCATAATACTAAGTCACACAGAAATACACAGAAAATCCAATGAATTTACATCACTATCTATTATCATTTGGCAAGAGCACTGAAGATTGATCGGTTTTTATCATATCCACCCAAATTATGTTTACCCAATAGGCACTCGTGTAAATGTTCCGTTCGGATAAACGTTAGAAAACCAGATGTTTCTAACGTTTAACCGATTGCAACATTTACACGGTTGCCTTATCAAACTGTAAACCAAGAGGAATTATGAGGAGGAATATGATTATTAGAGTGCGAATGAAAATGGTCATCTCGGATTTTCAAAGTAAATGATGCAAAATGTTGATTCCCACAAAAAACTACCCAATGCAAAATATTAGCTCAATCGGACTTCATTTACTAGATCTACTGTCATCCCGAAAAAAAGTGTTTGTCAAAAATCGACGCTCTGGGACTTAATTTTTTTGACGTAGAACTACGTCTTTTGTCAGAAACTGACTTTTGAACCAAGTGCCAGAAAGTCAATTTTTGACAAAAAATTTTTTTCGAGATAACAGTGAATCTAGACGTTTTATGTAATTCTAAGACATTTGGCATCAAAATGTTTGTTTTGAAAACCCCTATTTTCTTCACTTCCCCCTTGGCTTCACATCATTTTCACATCTGCGATAATAGTAAATGAAGTCCAAATGAGCTAATATTTTACAGTGGGTATTTTATCGTGAAAATCAACATTTCACAGGTAGTCCCGTATAAAAAAAACGATATGACGATTTTCATTGACGTTTTGCCTCGTATTCCAAAAAAAATTACGAAGTCCCAGGGCGTCGATTTTTGACAAACACTTTTTTTCGAGATGACAGTAGATCTCGACGTTTCATGCAATTTGAAGATATTTGACATCAATTTTTTTTCGAAAACTCCGGTTTCCTTTATTTCCCACTTGGGTGATTTTTTGGTTTTCAAAAAACTTAAACTTTGACCACTGTGCGACACTAGTAAATGAAGTCCGATTGAGCTGATATTTTGCACAGGGTACTTTTCCGTGGGAATCAACATTTTTAATTAGGTTCGCTTTGAAAATCCGAGATGGCAATATTCATTTGGACTCTAGAATATATATTACAAAAACAATTTTTTGTTCAGTCTTTTGAAAAGTTTATTGTAGATTGAGACATTAGGGAGTAAGGAAACCAACACATGAACACACACTCGCTTCGTCTCGCAATATGCTCAACAACTCATAAAAATCAAAGAAATGAATTTTACGATCACTATACTGCCGTTCTACGCATATTTGTCCCATGTTACTTTTTGACAATTTTCACTTTTCTTCATGAAACGATGTTTTTATGCCGAATCGTTCAGAAAAACACAACAAAAGTTATTGTTTGTCCCAACTTTTAAGAAAACAACATCAATTGTCCCATGTTTATATTCTAGACATAACTGTCTCACCATGTATTTTTTGTAGATCCATAATAAATAAATCAGTTCAAGTACACGAATTTTATGTCGGGCTTTCAGCAGGGCTAATGCAATAATTTTTGGTTTGAAATAACGAACTAATTATCAAACAAATAAAAAAAGATTTACAGAACATGTGTACACTTTGTTAGGGAATGCCCAATAACAATGAGATTTATATTCTGCAAAGGTGTTGTAGATTACTTCCTTCTTCATGAAACGTTGGTTTTTATGCATAATCTTTAGGAAAAACTAAATAAAACAATTCTAGGCATAACTGTCCCACCATGAACTTTTAAACTAATAATCAAACTTGATTAATTCAAGTGAGGGAAGCTTTTCACATTTCATCCGACAATAGTTTACTGCTCATAAAAAACCCCGTGTATTTCTAAACTGAAATGCTTAAAGCTTCTGGTAGATAAATATGCTAGAAAACATTGATTGCGTTTTTCTCAGTTGCTGATTTTGGAACATGGGACAACTATGCGTAGAACGGCAGTATACTTCTAACACTTTTTGAAATATTGTTTTAGTTTTCTGTAAACTTTGATCGATCGGGAAAAAAGGCTGAACGTATCAATATGAAATTTTGCAGATATCTTGGGGACGTATTTGACGTATTTTTTGCAGATATTTTGAGGATGCTCCTTGAATGATGGCTATTTTTGTTAGTAGCAATTAGTAGCAAGGACCCACAGAAAACCCAGAAGAGAATATGCTTCTCTAGTTCTCTTCAGATCCGTATCTGCTAGTGTTTGTTTGAAGAAAAGATAACGATGTATTCGTTCTCCCAGCATTGCATGTGTGCGTGTCATGCCAAAATGCACTTTCGCCATATCCTGTTCCGGCTCCCATCGAACAAAATTGTACCGCTTTTTGTATTTGTATTTGAATTTCTTGTATTTCACATATGCAAGTTAACGAATCGCGGACTACGGCCGAGTTTTTAAAAAATGAAAACGAACTTCACTGTTCAACTTTCAGACCAATAATGATCGTCTTTATTTTCCGATACTTAATTCTACCCTACACTTCCTAAATGAATCTGCTGACCTATCAATATGATACCTGTCGATGCCAGTCCAAGGGTTGTTCGCCGTCGTTGTCGTTGTCCGGATGTTTATTGCTGAATTGCGTGACCTAGTTAACGTTGTTGTCCATCGGTGGAATTCTGCTGATGCTGCTTGAGGGTAATGCCCGTTGTTCCGGTGTCAATAAAGTGCTAACTGCTGACGGGGTCCAAATAATGAATGTATGATGTTTGACGATGGCTCGGTATCGTTGCCAACTGGGGTCATGCTGGTGGATCCGTTGGTAACTTGCATAACTTGTACTCTATTGACAGCATGGGTAGGTAACATCATTAAAATTAATTCATAGCGAAAGAAGTTATTAACGTTAAATTTATTTCATAAAATCGTATCCTGTTTTCTGATTTGGCACCTTCACTGAAAAACGAAGTCCTACGTCAAAAATTGTCTAAGCTCTTTTATGGCCTTGGAATTCAGCTGCTTTTTGTTTTCGCCACGGAATTATTTGAGTAGATCCTGGTTTTCCGTTTTCAACTCATTTGGTATAAATAAGCCATCCGTGATTCGAAATCACAGTCGCGAGTGTGCTAGCAAGCACAGCACTACGAACGAACGTCATTTTTCCCTAATACTGATTTCATACATATATACACACAGCTCGACACAAGCATGGAATGAATGAAAGCAGTGCAATTTCGTTCACATTCACTACACAGCCTCGAAAAAGAAAATGCCCTCTGCACCCAAACTAGCGTTGGCTGACATCATTTCATCTTTGGCAGAAATAATGCTTTTTCGTGTGCTGTAGAGTCAAATGCGCAAATAATGAGCTGTTTTAAAAACATAAAAAAGGTATGGGACATCTTTTGACGTGGGAATACGTCTAACCATAATACATGAGGGGTAAAATGAAAACCTAAACACAGAACATGCAGGAAAAAATGAAGGATTTCGAATGCTTATAACTCGAACATTTCTCACTGGATCGGAAAGATGTTTGCATCAATTGATAGGGAATATTTATCGCATCATAGCATCCATCGCATTAAATAAAATGTTATTTTAATTAGGTAAACAATTGAATAACTGTAAAGTGTTAGGCGTTATCTGAACGCCCTAACTGCCTCGTTTTGATTGGCCCGATTTATGGTTTCCCCAACACAGACTTCAATGTACCTGTGGGACACAAATATGTGCAAATGTGCAAATATACATGCAAGTAGGGTGTATTTTTGTTCCCACTGAGCTGTGTTTCCCTAACACGGATTTCTAAATCAATGTACCTGGGGGAATCCGCTTTGCAAATACAGGGTGGGCCATTTAAAGTGGAAGCATCTGGCAACCCCATAACTTTTGACAGAGATGTCAGATTAACAAATGTCATACCACGTTGGAAGCGTCATTTCAGTACAATTTTAACCATGGAACAATACACACCTAAACAACGCGCTGAAATTGTTCAGCTGTACATTCAAAATAACTTCTCAATTGTGTTAACTAAACGTGCGTGGAAAAATAAAAATAAAGTTAAAACATCGCCTGGAGACAACACTATACGTCGATTATATGCCAAATTTAAATCGTCTGGTAGTGTTGGTAATGCCAGTCATCTGTCCAGACAACGACCAAGACGTTTCGACGAGAATATTGATGCCGTTCGAGCCAGTGTTGCAGAGACTCCATCGACATCAGGTCGCCATCGTTCGCAAGAGTTAGGCATCTTTTTATTGCCATTTGTTCTTGAAAATGAATTGGGCAATTACTGGTTCCAACAGGACGGCGCTACATGCCATACAGTGGCTGCCACGACCAAATTATTGCGCGAAATGTTCCCCGGAAGATTAATATCGAAAAACGGCGATTATGACTGGCCACCGAGATCACCTGATTTGACGCCTCCTGTCTTTTTTTATGGGGATATTTAAAATCCAAGGTATACACTGGTAAACCAAGGACCCTGGTTGCGCTGAAAGACAATATCCGACAAGAAATTGCTGCCATATCAGCCGAAACATTGGGCAAAGTGATGGAAAATGCCGAAAAAAGAGCACATTTTGCGGTCAAGGCCAGAGGCGGTTATTTACGAGATATCATAATCAAAAAGTAGTTAGAACAAATCTCCTTGGACCAAAATAAATGAATTTCAAAAAAAAAATTTAAAATTCCACTTCTTTACTTTGCTATTGCAAAAACAAATCCTTCCACTTTAAATGGCCCACCCTGTACATGCAAGTAGGGGGTATTTTTGTTCACACCAAAATGTGATTCCCTAACATGGATTTCAAAATCAATGTGCCCGGGGAAATCCGCTTTGCCAATACATGTAAGTCGGGGGTATTTTTGTTCCCACAAAATGTGTTTCAAAACAAAGATGCCTGGGGGAATCCACATTGCAAATATATGCAAGCTGCGAGTATTTCCTTGTCTTTGTGCAGACCGGAGTCTCCCTAAAACGTACTTCTAAACTGAGAAGCCTGGGAAAATCGTACTTTCAGATACTAGAGGTGAATGAACTTTTGCGGTTCGAAAACTACGTAAACATGAGAGATGCAATAATTTCAGAGGGAAATGTAAAATATAATGATTTTTTGACAATTCTTCATATATTTTGGTAGTTCTAGGCATCATATCAAACGTAAAAAGAAGTTCATCAAATTTACTTGTTACGAAGAACATAATCTATTTCAATAAATGAATTGATCTTACATGGCAACTGTTCAAACTTTTTACTTACAAAGCAAAAATGTTGAATTCAATTGAACTCGGAAATTGTTTCATTCAATCGATAATTTAATCAATACAATACAAATGCTTATTAAGAGTACGGTAGTCCCACGTCAACCTTGTGGTTATATCACAGATATAACCAACCTATTTTTCTTTTTTCTTTTGTCATTTCATTTAGGATTGTGCCAAAAAAAAATCATACGACGGCAATGAGGATCGAACCAAGGCCGGCTGGAATGCAAAGCTGTTTCACACGACCACGCTATCCATTTAGCTACTAGTAATGTTGTATAAAAGCGTGATAATATTACACCGCATCATAAAGTGAAGTTGGAAAATGTTTTCTAAGAGTATAAATAAGAACATAAACGAGAATAGATATCTTTCTCTGTCTGGGCCATGTATTTGGTAAATCATACGAAACAATTTCTTATGCTTATGCTTTCTTATCATGTGCTGGGGTTCGTTTCCACCTCAAGCAGAATATAGGGGTGTTTCTTGTTTGTGGTCGTCATCTGAGTGGGAAGGAGAAAAACAGGTGCGAGTTGGTTGCGCAGTTCAATCGGAAATTGAGGACGGAACAAAATTCACAAACAGCACTGAGAGCTCTCGACGATTCTCTTCGTCAGTAATTTGTTGTAGAAGATCCGAAAGACGCTGACATATACGTGATACACGAATCAAACGCAGCGTTCGTTGTGCGGGCAATGAGAGAGGAGAGAGAAAATACTGTGATTTAAGAAACGCCATTTCTCGGTAGTATTTGCATCAATCGATAGGAAATATTTTGACTCGTGCAGCTCAGTGCAAACAATGTGTGCAAAACTTGATAGTTGTTGAATATAATAAGGGTTTGTTATGAAGCATGTTGTACACAGAGAACAAACGCGGCTTTATATTATTCCAGCACGTAGCATATCAGACACGTACCGGCATGAACCGACAAATACATGATATATTTAAATGGTCAGACATAGCGGGTTCTAAGTACGGACGGACAGTCAGCACAGAAAGAGCGAACATATTTGTTTTTGGAGCGAGAAGGTAAATTCGAGAGGTAAATTGACGACATTGAGCTTCGTTTGAGAAGCAACAATAACTATAACATATTTTGAGGTGGAATGAACACACTTTCAAGATAAAAATGACGAAAATTATGAAAATTATGTCATTATCAAATATGTAGATCTATAGTGTCGACGTCTGTTAGCGATATCCGTTTAGGGAAGCTGTTTTAAATAGTTCAAATTTTTTCATGAAAATTTTACTTTAGTAAGAAAACTAAATAACTAAAGGGTTATTTCAAAAACTTCGATGCATTTGAAAATACTATCCGTAGTGATAAACAAACGGATAATATAGTTGCGTAGTTCTACGCTGAAAACGCGGTTGTGTCTTATACAGTTTTTTCAAGTTGGTACTACTGTCGGTGGTCTTAATGTTAATGTTGTCGAGCGTGATTTGACATTTAATTCATTTACAGCGTTATAAAGAACAAGTTAACCTTTTGTTTGCTCGTCGTTTTTTTATATGGATAATTCTGTTGGTCCAAGATATTGTGGAAAATTTTGTTTTTCGAACAATATTTCTTTCGCCGAAATGTTGAAAATGTTGCAGAATACATTTGATGACTCAACTAGGTCGAAAACACGGGTGTATAAATTATATAAGGTCGAGTAGGGGGGCCTTATTCCCGTATATAAATCATTGAACTTCGTATTACGAATTAGTGAAGCGTCATAGATAATAATGCGTTTTTAGGAAGAATGAACACTTTTCAAATAGAAATTATGAATGAAAACTAACGTCTTCGTATCGAATTAGTGTGCAATGTGAATGGAAAAAATTGTTTTTTTTCATGTGGTCAAATAATCTCTCACAAAAATTGTATCTGAAGATAATTTTATATAGTGACAAGTTTTTGTGGAAAATAATTTCGTATCCAGATATCGACACCGTACCGTTGTCATTGCGAATATACTTCATTTAGTTTTTACTGTGAAGTGTATACGGAAATAAGGCTCGAGGTGAAGATATGATGATTTGCCACGTGGAGGACGTCCATCCCCCTCTTCAACTGATGAAAACATCGACAAAATAGAAGGAATATTGCTCGGAAATCGTCATTTAAGTTTGAGAGAGCTAGCCCGTAAACCGTTCGTTCGACCGCTCGTCATATTTGGTTTGATGTATTTGGCATGAAAAAAGTAACAGCAATACTAGTGTCAAAAGAGCTTAATTTCCTTCAAAAATTTCATAGCAATCAAGTGGATGAAGTCATGCCTAGTTCTGATCTCACGTTTATCCAACGCATAATTAATGACGACGAGACGTGGTGTGAATTTTTCCTATTTCCGAAACTCAAATTACCGGTATATTTTTGTCAGCATGTATGATAACTTATTTATATTAACATTATATATTAATTTTATTATTGCAAGAATAAATTAATTTTTTCCCATTTCGCTGTAACATTGAATAGTGCGCGAATAACAGACGATTAGATCAGTAGTATTCAAATAATTTGACCATATAGAAACAATGGAAGAGTTTATCGTTTTAACATCTACAGTCAAGCAGAATGAATCCTCTTTATTATTCACATCCTACCCCTAACGACAATTACTTGTTTACCAGGTGTATAAATATGAAACCGGATTTTATAATTCAAAATACACAAGTAAAATATTTTATTCAACGAAATAGCCATTGGCAATTTATGAATGCCTCGGCAAAACTTCTTCGTTTTTGAGCCAAGCCAGTCATCGAGTCTGGTGAACAAGTTGATCCCAATTAACACTTTCGACGCACCGTCACCCAGATATGGGTGACACTTTCCTCGCTCAAATTGATTTTTAGAAGGAATTTGATAGAATAGGCACCTAAATGTAACTATAGGTTATGAAGAAAAATAATAAAATCATAACCATAATATTATACTGTTTTTACTATACTTTTTATTAATTTATAGTACGGATGGTTTGTACTGCAGTATTTTGCAAAACCCCTATAATATGACTTTGGCATGTGTTATTGTTATCAATTCGTCTTCAATTGAAAACAAACATTGCTAGATCATGTTAAAAAAAAAACTGAAGTTATCTACAAACTAAGTTTGAACGTCATTTAATAATTTATCGCAAGTTGGGCTCTGCAAGAAACTCGAAAACGTCGCGTTGGGCGACGAACGTGTTAAGTAGCTTCCCGTTTCCCTGACCGGTTTTGCTCGTTGTGGCGGGGTATTGTGATGTCCGCAAATTGTGGTTCATTAGCACAAAATCAATAATCCACAAAAAAAGTGCATGAAATTTTTTATATTTTGAATTGGATATTGTTGAGGTGTCTAAAACATGAAAATAGAGATCGATATGACTTTTTATATTTCACATTAGCTTGTATAGCTATGAATGTGTGAACTTCGGTTTATTTATACACCTGCTATAAACTTGAAGACTCCTCCAGAGTAAGAAATTTGTGCTCATCGATTGTTTACATAGAAACCATCTAACATAATCGGCTATCATTCAAATTCTACTTCATTAGCAGTGTAAGAAGGGAATAGGGCTCTTATCTTTCCCCCGTCTTTTCGGGTTCAATCATTGTTTATCGGCTATAATTATTATTTTATTTCATTCTTATGCTTTTGATGCACATTCATTCAACACGAATGATTATGTATTTTGATTTGTTTGAGACTTCCATATTGGTCCTATTGGTAGTGTCCTGTAACAACAGATGGGTTGAAATGAGTGGAAAAAACTATTTTGGTACGAACATTAAGTTCGTTCGTATTATCTTCGAATCAGGTAAGGAGATCTAATACATAGATCTTCGAATATAAATACTCCCAACACCACCTTCGCAGACAACGAACGAAGACTTTTGATAGCGAAGTATCTTCAAATTGAGCATTATCCCAACTGATAAAACCGAATTCCATCTTTATAAACCGAATCAACTTCTTCATTGTCACCTTGAGGCATAACTTACTTCTCCTTCCAATAGTGTTAGACAACTGTCTTTGTTCATCAGGATCCTTACCCGTCCCCTTTCCTCGCCATCCGCTCACAACCCATTATTGATGCTCCTTTCTAGCATCTAGCGGCAAATTGACTGGTAAAAACCGGTACGGCATCCCTCTGCTACGGATCTGGTTGCCTCACTTCCGGAGGCATATTTCCCAGTAAATTACGACGAACATTCTGTTTTCTTCGGTGTATGAGCCCATCTACAGACGTCCCTTCCCATCCCCTATTGCACCCCGACCCGGCGCCGCGGTGGTGTTGGAATGGAAATTTTAATTAAATTTTATCAACTTTCCATCTATATTTTAGTTTAACGCCAGCGAAAATCGGAAGGTATAGTTTTGTGTCTTCTTGCCACCTTCCCCTCCCAAAACGGACTAGGAGCGGGAGGTACCAATGAAGCGGTTACCCTTTTTGCACTTGTGACTCAGTCTCTTATCTCTGGTTCAGTGCTGGATTTCGGATGGTTCCACACCCGTTCCGCTCGGGGGATGGATGCGGTTGCCTGGGCGCGTTGGGCTGTGGATATTGATTCCGATTTGTATCCTTTGTCTTCCGAGGACTCTTTCCCTGTTCCGGCGATTGGGTTGCAGGCCCCGGAGGAGGGGATTTGGCTGTTCCTGGAATTGGATTTAACGTTAAACATCGTTCCACTACGGAAAGAATTCGACAGTTATCTTTCAAACACTTCGTTTCACCCCCGATTGGCAGGGGAGAGTTGAGGTGTTTCGGAAATGGGACGGGGATCGGATGCTATTTGGAGATGTTAGAATTTCCTCGTGAAATATTGAATTGCTGTGGTTAGCAGAGTTGAGGATAAAATTACACAAAGCCACGAAATTTATTTAACGATTGGTATCACCTCGGCAGCAGAGCACTCCGCATCGACAGGTACTGTCAGCATAATAATGTTAACTGCAATGAAACACCATGGCAATGGACGAAATTTAATTAGAAAGAGGTAGTCCCCCATTTTGGCAATCATGGAAATGAAAATGTAATTAATGCTTTTGCCTCTCATGATGACAAATATTTTACGACTTAATTGGTTAACTCGCCCAACAAAACTGCTTCTGGGAAGTGCGTTCGCAGTCAGAGTTCTTTACATCCCAGCATAAAACGCTTTGGATCGGCAAGAGATCCATCTCTGAGCTGTCCGCAAATGGACACAGCCGGTGTCTGGCTCATCAAAGCCTCGACCTTTAACGAGCGAATGTAAAACGCGTGAAAATAATGACCATCAACCTTTTTGTTTCTGCAGTATTCAAATGGTCAATCCTACCGTCTCCTCTCACACTCTCTCGTCAATCCAAATCCAAATTATGCCTACAAACTCCGCCGATTAATTATGCTGATGGGTGCCATTATTTTTTCCCCCGCAACATTAAACGTGGCGGATCAGTCACTCCCCGGTTTTTCTGCGTAATACCCAGTGGAGAAATATCATAAAGCCTATTCGGAAAATAAATAACTTTTTAATTTACCATTATATCAGCGGAGGAGAACGCATTAGTGCTCTAGCATGATAATGCGGAAGGTTTTTTTTCGGTGTTTTGTTTTTTGTATTTTAACACTTTGTACTGTCGGAGTTATGAATGCGCACGCACATGGGCTAAATGGTTGTATGTACTTTCGTAATCTCGAAGGTTGCTCCCAAATGGGCGTGGGAATAATCTGCTGGTATTAGATGTGAAGGTTTAAGCGACAAATTATAACTGACTGTTAATTAGGGTGAATCAACGGGGTGGTGTATAATGTATATTTTATTGAATTTTGGTTGTGTTTCTACTGTTCCTACTGCTTCTGTTTTAGTGTTGCCTAATCGATGGAAGTTTAAGGATGTATAACAATCGCTATTTTGATGCTAGCAACTAGAGCTTAGATACTAAATATACAAAACAAATGGAACAGGGGCGGTTTATGAATTGAATTGGAGACATTTACTAGTATATTTATTAAAACTAATAAAAAAATATTCGAGTAAAACATTCAGAGCATTCAAAAATTGTAGCTTGTGAAACAATGTTTCATTTCATGATTCATTTTTGATATTTGTCTCTGTTCGCAGATTGAACAAGATGCGACCGTGAATGATCGTACCCCCCCATGCAGATCTTTTTTCACTACTTTTAAAAGTCGAAAACAAGCTTTCGAAACATTCTATTTTAATAATGATATATACTTCATTTTCAAGCTTGAACGTCCAGCTTTTGGAATATTTCACGAACATATTTTTATCTTGGCGTGTCTAGATGTAGTGGACAAAAATATCGAGAAGAAATAAAAAATCGATTTCTTCTTTCATGTAGAACCATTTCATACAGAGATGTTTTTGTTTGAATGAAAAATTACCCCTTCGTCTTTGATGATACATAATTCAATAAACAATGTGTAGCCTAGTGTATCCGCAAAACACCTGTGAACGTTTCATATTGATAAGCTGTTTTTTTAGCCGACCGATAAAAATTTAGTGTAAATTAAAGGAGCATTCTTACGCCCATTGTACCAGAAGTTCAAAATGCTATGCGTACTCTTTCGTTGTCTAACTTTCGTTTTCATGCATACCCATGCACCCACGAACTCATGAAAACGAAAGTTTATTTAATTATTCATCGTCTCAATCAAATAAAAATATCTCTCCGCGTTGAAAGATCGTTCAGATACGTTATAGGGATCAAATGAAGGCTGGTTGATAAGGTTAAATCGATTTGCTATTGACTTAGTTAACAAAAAATTGTGTTAATTCATAAATTTTCTGTAACAACAGAAAGTAATCGATTTTTTGTTTCTTCTCGATATTTTAGTCCACTACACACACCAAGATAACAATACACTGGAGTCGCTTTTTACGCGGGGGATACGTGCCGCGTAGAAAAAATCGCGTGAAATCTAAAATCCGTGTGAAAAAACTGCGTAAATTTTAAAATCCATGTATAAATATAACAAACAGTGAATTATTCTTTTAAAATGCAACCTTTATTTTAACAGTTGATTATCTGATTTTTTGGCATGCTACAATCAAGATATCTGTTTCTCTTTTCATTTCTTAGCTACTAATCAGTGATATAATACCAATTTATTTCGAGAAAAGTCACATCAATTAGCACATAAAATCTGTTTACACTGGAGTCACTTTTCACGCGATTAATACGTGCCTCGTAAAAAAACCGCGTAAATTACGAAATTCGCGAGAAAAATACTGCCCAAATTCCTAAAATCTCGTGAACAAGCCGCGTGAAAAAAAAGCGAAAAAAAACCGCTTCAGTGTATGTGCATGAAATATTTCAAAAGCTAAAGCTAAGCTTTAAAATGATGTTTGAACAAAATTGCTTCGAACTTCGAATTTTTTTCGACTTTCGACAGTAGTGGAAAAAGATCTGCATGGTGGGGTACGATTTCGAGTTTGAGTCACTGTTTCATATACCAGTTTGTTCGTACAATCTTTTGATCATTCAGAATTTTTTCAAAGCAATTTTTTATATGGAATGCGTTTTGGAGAGAGTAATATTACACCTATGATTATAATCTCCAGTTGTCAGAAATATTGAAACATTTCAATAGTGTTTTGGTCCGTGTGAACAGATCAGTTTTTTCAGATCTTTCATTTTCGACGAAGAACTGCATTTTTTATTGAGGGAAATATGTCACGCTTGTTTGAAATTATGACACGTTTTGTCGTAGGACTACGTCTTTCAGTAAGGGTGCCAAATCGAATAAAAGGATTTGGAATAATGTTAATGTTAATAACTATTTTCATAGGAAATACTCCAACGCACCTGAAGAACATTATAGATTAAACTGTTGAGCAAATGGAAAATATTAAACATCATTTGGATGAAAATACTCGCGTTTTGATTGGTCGATTGGCTCAAGCAATCTGCGCTCTCTCTGTTGTACTGTAAAAAGAGCAAGTAATGTAGCGATAATGATGCAACATGCATCGAATGGATGCATAAATTGCTCGACTCTGGAACATTTTTTTTAGAGGCGAATTAACTAAATCAATCAGTCGTTTTCTTTTATTGTTACAGTACTTTTAGTGTGTTGTATTGTCGATCGCTCGTAACAGACAATTATTTGGCTTCCTATATTCATTGTCATCGCTATAGTCTAAACCGCGCTCTGAAATAGTACTTTTTGCGATCACTCACACTGAAGGCCAGTATTTTTCACTGATCCGTTTAGACAGAGAGACCCAAGTTCATTTTTAATATAATCAAAATGTAAACCTAACGCTAACGGGTTCAAGCACAAGTTATTAGTTCAATAAAAAGGCTTGTTGGTTTGAATTGGAATTTTTTTAAATTCAATATATAATTGATTGACACATGGTTCACTCTGACTGCATACTATGAGGGGTTTTCGTTGATCAATAATAACAATTTCGATCCGTTATTCCTGCTGTATGCATGATTTTTCAAATCTGATAAATGTGGAATGTAATTTGGAAATGCTCAATATAATGCAATCAATAATTTTTTGTTTGAAATTTTGCAACTTGGTCCCTTCTGATTTAACAACGATCATATGTGAAATGGAAAATGTAACTTTAGTTCATAATTTTCACTTTCCGAGTGTGTTTGTTTAACCCATTGTCATTTTCGCTTCACGACCAACGAATCATGCTGTTGTATGCTTCAATGTGAATTTCAATTGGACTAACAACACCTAATACGATATATAGAACATATAGGGTTGGGGAAAAAGCAGTGCATCGCAGGCGTTGATTCGGTCTAAAAGATTTTTTTGCGTCAACTCGTGTGGCACCCATACATCCAGCTTTTTTGGAATCCAATCTTCTGCAAATGGTTCCAAACGGTTTTATGGTCTGTAGGTGCAATGTGACAAAGTTAAAAAATTTCAGTTTTCATCGTGTTTGGTATCAAAATGTATGTTTTCAGATACGCAGAGTTCATTTTTTCAACTCGGTTTAACCAAAAAAAACTAAAATAAGAGGTGATGTGAAGGGTGTTGGAGCAACCCTAGGATAAATAATACTTTCCGCAACAAACTTTCATATATCAAAAACCCTACAACAGTTGTGAACCCACTTATGGTCATTTCAATATCAGCAGCTTAAATCTGTTATCATTAAGCTCCCGATAGGAGAAAAATTTATCTCGATAGAGAGACAGAAACGTATTGAGATGAATTTATTTTTGAACTTAATTCCCATATCTATCAATACGGAAACAAGTAGCTAGTTGGCCAAAGTGGACCTCTCGAAACGTATCTGTATTCGTAGTCAAAAAAAAGTTTTCGTAAATATATATCATTTTGAATCGTGTGATTAAAAAGTGTAGTGGTTAAAATCAGTTCTCGTAGTTCCTGCCCGACTTTTCAAGTGCGCAAACCGTTCAAATCCCACCGCGGAAACAAAGGGGAAAAGCGCAATATTTTTGATTTAATAATGCGTGGTTTCTAAATGAACGATCAAAAATCAATACTAGAGATCAAAATATTATTGAAAATAGCGTAGTACAAATATTTGGTAACATAAATAGATAGGTATACTTATTGAAAAAAACATCACAAAGAGCTATTTAACAACATGAATAGATAAGTATACTTATTTAAAAAAACATCACGAATAATAAGTATTTGGCAACATAATTTGAGATTCTTATTGAAAAAAGCATCACAAGTTTTGCAAAATAAAATATAAAAAATGCTTTCTTATGTACTGCAACATATATGCCTCCTTCCATGTTTTCATCTGCTTTCTCGTCTTCATCGGCTTCTCCTTCATATTCTTCTTCTTCATCTTCATCCTCAATCTAAATTTCTTTATCTTCCATCTGAACTTGGTCTTCAATCTGAACATCCTCTTCACCGGCATCATGAGAAGCTTGAATCTCTTCCTCGATGTTCTGTAAGTTAAGGACTCCGCTTACAGCTGGTTTTCTCTTCGTTTGTTTCTTCCTCAATGTCGATATGTATGGGTCAGAGTTGATCAATAATCGATTTATTATCGGTACTGGTCCTCAATCGGGATGTCTTCAACGTAAAGCATTCCCGATACCTTCTATAAAATTAATTTTAAGCTTCGGCTGCATCCTCGGATAGTTGCACTAGAACATTATCAATTCAATTAATTGGCAAATGTCAAATGTCAATTAAAAACTCAAAAACGAAAAAATCGCCTCTCTGGTTTCGACATATATTATGTGAAAAATCCTCAGCTTTTCAGAAAAAATATGAAAAATATAGCGCCCTCGGTCCCGAGAGAATGAAAAAACTAATACAATCAATAATAACGAGAACAGATTTCTGATTTCTGCAGATTTATTAGCTTTGTAGTAGACAGGTGATTGGCTTTAATTCGATCATCTGAATCGGTTTAGTAGTTCGAAAGCTAAGATTTTTTTTTTAAAAGTCATTTTTTGGAAAAAAAAAACAGGAAGTGGGTTTTATCTATGGTATAACCGCAAGGGTGACGTAGGACTATCGTTGATTTAGAGATCATTTGTTTGAAGTTGAATCTAAATCCATTCTGAATGAATGAATAAATGAATATTTGGGGGACTTCGAAAACGAGAGCGTTACGTTGGAGGCACAAGGTTTTATGCATCCAATATAGGATACGAAAAACCTTGTTCTGAAGAATAATCTTCAGAAGCTAACCCGCTAACTGTACTTGATTGATAAATCACAAACCCAAATGTATTATATGGATATTTTATGGATAGAAAACATTAAAATAAACTCTTTCGCTTGAATGTAATTTTCAATTCCAAGGGGAACTGGCAGATTATTTTCCAGCAACGATTAGATATTTCCACATTTTCCTCGATACTGGAAGCCCACCAGTGGTTAATACTAACCTGATAAACACCTGTTAATAGTACTTGATTGAAAAATATTTGGTCACAGTGTTACATGGATAGAAAACATTCAAATAAACTCTTTCACTTGAATGTATTTTTGAATTCCCAGAGGAACTGGCATATTATTTTCCAGCAATGATTAGATCTTTCCGGAACTTTCTCGATGCTGAATGGCATCCAAACGGAAAGAATTCTGCGCGTGTATGTGTCGATCCTTCGCCGTCCACCACCTCCAGCACGTTAGGCAACAATGTTGTCTTGTCGATGTCCTCACGAAAAATGAATGTGTCTTACTACCAGAATATCGCTTAAGTATGCTTTTTGTGTGTGATTGAATCGAGAGAAGGTGTGGTTTACGATAGCAATTTGGAAGGCAAACTAGAGGGGAATGAACTCTCTGAGCTCGGAACTTTCGGCGACTGAGCAATAATCGATTGCGGGTGCATACAATATTTGATACGGAAATATCCTACTGATGGGGAAGAATAATCTTCTGAAGCTTTCCTGTTAATTGCGATTGATTGAAAAATCACAAAACCAAATGTTTTTGGTCACAGTGTTACATGGATAGAAAACATTCAAATAAACTCTTTCACATGAATGTATTTTTAGATTCCCAGAGGAACTGGCAGATTATTTTCCAGCAATGATAGATCTTTCTGGAACTTTCTCGATGCTGATTGGCATCCAACCGGAAAGAATTCTGCGCTTGTATGTGTCGATCCTTCGCCGTCCACCACCTCCAGCACGTTAGGCAACGATGTTGTCTTGTCGATGTCCTCACGAAAAATGAATGTGTCTCACCACCAGAATATCGCTTAAGTATGCTTTTTGTGTGTGATTGAATCGAGAGAAGGTGTGGTTTACGATGGCAATTTGGAAGGCAAACTAGAGGGGAATGAACTCTCTGAGCTCGGAACTTTCGGCGACTGAGCAATAATCGATTGCGGGCGCATACAATATTGGATACGGAAATATTCTACTGATGGGGAAGAATAATCTTCAGAAGCTATCCTTATTTTTTAGTTAATTGCGATTGATTGAAAAATCACAAAACCTAATGTATTTGGTCACAGTGTTACATGGATAGAAAACATTCAAATAAACTCTTTCACATGAATTTATTTTTTAATTCCCAGAGGAACTGGCAGATTATTTTCCAGAAATGATTAGATCTTTCCGGAACTTTCTCAATGCTGAATGGCATCCAAACGGGAAGAATTCCGCGCGTGTATGTGTGTGTAGCGATGTCTTCCCGGGGAACCGTTTGTGGCATCACTCTCCCCCTGATGGATCCTCTTCTGGCCTAGGGTGCACAAACAGGCTCTTGGTGACACCGTTCATCCGCGTTTTCATGATAAACGAAGAGCTTCACCACAACAGCAACAACATGCTCCAATCGCTGTTCAATTAGAACTGAGTGGATTTCCGAGCGACGCTCGCTTATATACCGATTGGTGATTTCAATAGCCTGTTTTGAAAGCAATTTTAAGACTATTGAAACAAGTTTTTGGATCAAAAAGTAACAAGTATAGAACGCGTAGACATTTTATCTTTCGAATGAAGTGTTTATCATACCATTTCGTTCAGTTGTTTAGGAGCTATTAACGCTCAAAATCACGGTCTCCGGCGTAACGCTTTCGTTTTCGAAACTTTGATTTTACACCCCGATATAGAAATGAAAGACGTAGTCCTACGTCAAAAAGATTAAAAAGTTGATTTTTCGGACAACCCTAAAATGGAAATGGTCACCCTACAGACAAAATAAAAAAATACGGGTGTAATGTTGTAACTGGATTTATTCGGCAGAAGTGTGTGAATTCAGTATATTTTAATTCGTATAGTTATAACTAATCTAATTAATTTAATAAACTAGTTGGTCACAAGCGAAAGCATGTGCGGATTTCTTTCGTTCGTTCTATCTCTCTTATTCGAAAGAAGCTCGCGTTGTCAGTAGAGCTATGAGGGCAGGGCGGGTCTGCAACGAAAAGAGAGAATATCACGGTGACACAACGTTCATCCGTCAAATACAGGAACTGATTGTACCTAATCGCTCCTCGCACGCTCGGTGAGGACGCCGATTCAGGTCACAATCAGGTTCAGGCTTACCCCCACCGACCGCTCCCGTCGGTTCAGGATACGTCTTGAAGGAAGCTGCTTCCACTTGTGGGGACTCGATGACTCCTTGGCGGTTATCCTCGCGGTCCACCCATGACCTCTTCCGGTTGGCACGTTTAACTGCGGCGATCAACGGATGCCTCTACTTAGTACACCACTTCCACTCGCGGAATTACAATGGAGAAGGCAAATTTTGACAAACTAATCAAATGAGGAAGTCGATTAACGTGTTGACTCGCTCATGACTCGCTCTAGGATCACACGTGATCCTAGATGCCTTGAACATCCTAGAATATGGGACTGTAGAATTCTTTTGTTTTTATGCAACTTCATTTTTTGGGTTTTGGCCACCTAAATTTTCTCAGGGACCACTGTGAGGCGCCTTGATTTCGAAGTCTGTGGTTTCATAAAATATATGATTTAATTCATTTTCACTGTGATGAATTGTTATGGAGAGCCCAAAATGATTGATGCAAAACTCTCGTAAATCTATCAGAAAATGAAAATGAGTAATAATGATGAGTACAAGAGGAAACTTGTATCTTCGATTTCGATCAATCGGAACGAGTTATTCCCGTTTGGATAACGGTTGAGATTTTTTAATTGTTCGATATGTTATTCAATGTAAAAAAAGTTATGAAATTTGTTGACGCAAAAATCTTATCAATCCATCATAAAATGACTGAGCAATTAGCGTTTGAAAATTTGACATTTTCTACGATGCGATCGATTTTCATTTTTCAATTTGTTCCCGAGAGACAAATCCGCAGATTTTGGCCTACGTTCGATTTTTCGAATAATAATCACTCGAAAAATGGAATATTGAGATTCATTGGGGTTACTTTTGGGCCAATAATCAAAATTATACCAAAGTATTCCGTAAAAAAATATAACTCAACGGTTGAACGCTAATAGGTTAAAGTGGAGCTAAAAAGTAAAACGGACTTCAGAATACAGCATCTTGCTCACGTCACGTCCCGTCATCAATACTGCAAGTTTACGAGGAACCTCTCTCAACAATCTAACTGAATCTGGAGGTGTCATCTACCAAACCTCTCAAAACATTTCAGTTTGAATAATTGCAACCCCACCCGCAAAGCAGTCAGGTGTCAAAGTAGTCTCCTCCCTGCTTTGTTCAATTAGTGGTAGGCAAAGAAAAAAAGCAAAAAAAAGTACTAAAAAATCGATCCAATCTATATAAATTCGATTTTTTTTAATTTTTCAAAATTGTAACACATGAACTATCTCAAAATATGTTTCGAAATGATGAAATATCAGTTTACTTAATCATTTTAAAATTGAAAACAGCAAAATTATAGGTGCGATATTATAAAAATAATGCAAAATCGATGAACAAATGTGTGGAGAGGTTATATCGAAGCTGTGTCGTTCCTGTAAATTGGTAGTACGATGAAAGATTAAGTCCCACAGTGCTGATTTTTTCTCTTTTATTAAAGCATCCAGCAATCAAGAGTCGTCGCGACGCTTTCATTGGTTTCGGTTTGGAGTGTTCAGCCGTAGTGAGGCCACTTTCAGGGACCAAATTGGCTTTTTTGGAAAACGAGAAAAACTTTTCCTCCATCCCGGGTCATCTTCCGAAGTAATTGAAAATTAATATGTTCGATTTCGAAAGAAGTGAAGTAAAGTGAAAGTATATAATTTGGATTGCGTGTGAAACCATTGGAACTGTGTGCCAATTGTTCTGCTACTATTCAAAATTATACTGCTCCGGTATCGCGGGACGTGGCCCTTCGACATTTTGCTGAAGCAAACGAAAATTGTTCAGTATGAAATCGATAACACATCACATAAAACCTTATCTGCCGGAAAAATGTGGTACACTATCGTGTTTACCGTCGGCTCGAATTGCGATTTTGTCACTTTTATGATTTTTAGAACTTTTGAAATCAAGAAATATTGAAATAACGTCAGAATTTCGAAGAAATTGAGTATTTATTACTACTAACTGCAATGTGTGTGTAACACATGCGCTCTCCGTGTGTATACACAGGAAATATCCCTTACCTTCTATTCTACATACTTTGGTCAGGTGTACATGCATCATTACATGCCCACACGCACATATCAAGCTGTGCGTGTGTTGCAAATCTGAAGTGAGGTTTCGCGGGAGCTCCTAATTCGCCAACTGGGGTTAAAATAAACTGTCTGCCGACGTTTGTATTCATATAATTTATACTTCAGACCTAAATGTTGCATCAATTATTTTTCTTAAAAACTTGCTACCGAGAAGATTTTGTTATCGGTATCACTTGATTTTTAGCAGAGGATACTCCCTCATACAGTTCACTGCCGTTTATCAGCGCACCCCGCTGCTTCATAACACAAAAAGGAAAACATCCCTTATTGACTAACTAATTTATCCGAACTCATGCAATCAGACATGATGGGGCCAGCACCTCATCTCGGCCATCGTCAGTTCTCCGTTCGGTCCTCGGTTCTCCCTCGGTAGCATAGCAATATCGGTTGCTGCTGCATGCAAGAACAGATATGAGCCGAGGGGAAAAGCAATATTCTCATGGTTGTGTGCTTCTGAGCGGGGTGAGGGAGTAAGGTCCATGGCGGGGGACGAGTAACGATTTCAATGATTCTGTTTATTTCAATCTCGACATCGTCAGTTGCACATGTGGGACTTGAAGTTGATTTATTTGGACCTTCGTCGACTCGAAACGATTGGCGTAACAGCGTTTCTCGTAGTGACGGACCGACCGAACAAATCGGGAGGCAAACACAGCTGTGGGAGCCGGGGGTCGTGAATGAGTCGGCCAGAGCGAGCGGACAGTTTGTGCAACAGAACCAAATGGCGGGGTCCGTTGGAAGCGCGGTTACGCGACGGACTAAATGGAATTTGTTGTTTTGAATACTGGGTGCCGAGTCGATATGTTGAATTAATGGCTCTGTTATGAACTGTCTGCGCCGCCGAAGTGAACATTGTATATTACATTGGCGGAATTATTGCAGTGCGGTGTGTGTCATGACGCATGATCATGCATTATTGATTAGCGTTTGGTAGGCTTCGCTCTTCGTCGAGAATATTCCATCAGGGTATATTTTCGATATGGCGTTTATTTATGTTGTTTTATCTTCATGGTCCTATTTGTCATCAACTCTGCATAAAAGCAGTCCATTGAGTGTATTGTATGATAGACATATATAATTCAGTGTTCTGACCACACTCAAGTTGAATTAGGAAGAAGCAATTTCTCCAAAAGCAATACAGCTCAGTTGCTGTGGAGCCAGCAAACATTAAATCGTATAACTAGCGTATATACATAATCATATATCCCATAGTTTAGGTGGTATATGATGCGCCTAACTAGCATATACATGCAAAAGTTAGGGCGATCTACATACATGGAAAATACTTGCAAATTTATTTTTTTTATTAATTCGTTTATTTTTGCAGGCTCAGTAACTTAAGTTTAAAGGAGCCGAATTCTTAAATATAATTTTAAAACTATTTTTTTTTTTTTATTTATATCGTTTATTTTTACAGGCTCAGTTACATAGGTTTAAAGGAGCCGAACTCCTTACTGTATTGTTACTAGTATATATATACATTTTTCCTTAATTCTAATGTTAATAATATAGGAAACCGATTACTCGCGGTCAACTCGAGTTTAGAAGGGTGACATATTTTCTTCAGGAAAAGGAGGGGATATGAGGATATGTTGACATTGATCACACTCACACTCTCAATCACACTCATCACACTCAATTCTTAAACCTATCTTATATCTAATATGTATTTACATTTCATCTTATTCTTAAGAAGGGATCCGATCTCTCACAAAGGAAAAGGAAAAGGAAAAACTAAGGGTATAAGAACAATCACACACGAAGATCGATAGCTTTAAGGAATACATATATTTGGGACATGTAATCAAGGTCTAACCGAGCCAACACGTCTCTCACCGGCACATTGGGCTGCCTTCCTCGGGCCCGAAGGGTGACTACTAAATTCGATCTGGCGACAAGATACAGCTCGCACGACCAAACAACGTGCTCGATGTCGTGGTAACCTTGGCCACAAACACAAAGATTGTTGTCGGCAAGATTAATACGAAAGAGTAGCGCATCTAACGAACAGTGATTGGACATGAGTCGGGAGAAGGTGCGAATAAAGTCCCGACTCAAGTCCAGACTTTTGAACCATGGTTTGAGGCTAACCTTAGGGATAATCGAGTGAAACCACCGGCCCAATTCATCTTCGTTCCATTTGCGTTGCCAGTTAACTATGGTATTTTTGCGGACTAAAGAATAAAATTCATTGAAGGCGATTTGACGCTGATAAATATCGCCTTCAATTGCACCTACCTTTGCTAATGAGTCAGCCCTCTCATTACCCAGAATTGAGCAATGTGAAGGGACCCAGACAAAGGTAATGACATAACAGCGTCTGGATAAAGCACTCAAAATTACTCGTATTCTCTCAAGGAAGTACGGCGAGTGCTTTTCCGGCCTCACTGAACGGATAGCTTCGACAGAGCTAAGACTATCCGTTACAATGTAATAGTGTTCAACAGGTCGTGAGGCGACGCTGTCCAGCGCCCAGTGTATCGCTGCCAATTCAGCAATATACACTGAGCAAGGATTCTGAAGACTGTGTGAGGTGCTAAAAAATTCGTTGAACACTCCAAATCCTGTGGACTCATTCATAGAGGACCCATCAGTAAAGTACATATTATCACAATTGATATCCCCATACTTTGCATCGAAGATCGTTGGAACGATCCTCGATCGAAGATAATCTGATGTTCCATGGATATCCTGCTTCATGGACAGATCAAAATGCACAGAGGAATTGATGTAGTCAGGAAAACAAACACGGTTGGGAATATACGAAGAAGGATCAACCTGCATGGAGACGAATTCATGATATGAGCTCATGAATCCAGAATGAAAATTTAGCTCGATCAGCTGCTCAAAATTTCCGATCACCAATGGGTTCATAACCTTACACCGGATGAGGAACCGAAGAGATAATAAATTGAAGCGATCTTTTAGTGGGAGTAGGCCTGCCAAAACCTCGAGACTCATGGTATGCGTTGAGGGCATACATCCCAACGCGATACGGAGACAAAGATACTGAATTCGCTCGAGTTTAATGAGGTGTGTTTTGGCAGCTGATTGAAAACAGAAACTGCCATACTCCATCACTGAGAGAATAGTTGTTCGATACAACATTATAAGATCTTCGGGATGGGCTCCCCACCAGGTGCCGGTAATTGTACGGAGAAAGTTTATTCTTTGTTGACATTTTTTACTCAGATACCTAATATGGGCCCCCCAAGTACATTTAGAGTCGAACCAGACCCCAAGATACTTGAATGACATAGCATGAGTGATCGGTTTACCCAAAAGTTGAAGCTTTGGTTTTGCTGGTTTATGCTTCCTAGAAAAAACCACCATCTCTGTTTTCTCCGTGGAGAATTCGATCCCTAGCCCAATGGCCCAGGTTGAAAAATTGTTCAAAGTATCTTGTAAGGATTCTTGCAGGTCGGATTCGTTTGATCCTACGACAGACACCACTCCATCATCTGCAAGTTGTCTTAGGCTGCAATTTTGTGTAAGGCAATTGTCAATGTCGCTTACGTAGAAGTTGTACAAAAGGGGGCTTAAACATGAGCCCTGGGGGAGTCCCATGTAAGAGACCCGACTTACTGCCGAATCTCCGTGAGAAAAGTTCAAATGTTTCTCACAAAGCAAGTTATATAACATATTATTCAATAGAGGCGGCAGACCCCGAGATTGTAATTTGTCTGACAAAACCTCTATTGAAACAGAATCAAAGGCCCCCTTTATGTCCAAGAATACTGAAGCCATTTGTTTTTTTTCGGCGTAAGCCAGTTGAATTTCTGAAGAAAGCAACGCAAGACAATCATTCGTCCCCTTGCCCCTGCGGAACCCATATTGTGTATCTGAGAGTAGGCCATTCGTTTCAACCCATCGATCAAGGCGAAACAAGATAATTTTCTCCAACAATTTCCGTATACAAGACAGCATTGCTATTGGGCGGTACGAATTGAAGTCGGACGCGGGTTTTCCGGGTTTTTGAATAGCTATAACTCGTACTTGTCTCCAATCATCTGGAACAATATTATGCTCCAGAAACCGATTGAATAAGTTCAACAAGCGATGTTTCGCCACATCAGGGAGATTTTTCAGCAAGTTGAACTTAATTCTATCCGATCCCGGAGCAGAATTGTTACATGAAAGGAGAGCAAGAGAGAATTCTACCATCGAAAACTCGGAATCAAGATCGCACCTATCTTGTGGTATATCTCGAATAATTCTTTGCACTGGAGCGGAATCGGGACAAACCTTTCGTGCAAAATTAAAAATCCATCGATGTGAATATTCCTCGCTTTCATTGGATGAAGAGCGATTTCTCATGTTTCGAGCCACTTTCCATAATTTTTTCATTGACGTTTCTCGTGACAAACCTCCCACGAAATTTCGCCAATAAGCACGTTTTTTCCCTTTGATCAAGTTTTTAAATTGATTTTCAAGGTCCAAATACTTCTGAAAATTTTCAGGGGTTCCACGTTTCCGAAAAGCTTTAAATGCATTCGATTTATCTCCATAAAGCTTGGAACACTGGCCATCCCACCATGGATTGGGAGGCCTTCGACGAATAGTGGAACCTGGGATGGGTTTCGTTTGAGCGCGAACCGCGCTGTCATATATCAAACGAGAAATGAAGTTATACTCCTCCAATGGAGGCAAACCATCTCTGGAATTGATGGCTAGAGCAATCGCGTCCGCATATTTTTTCCAGTCAATGTGTCTTGTGAGGTCGTATGCCATGTTTATTGATTCAGAAGAATTCAACCCATTGGTGATAGAAATTTTGATTGGCAAGTGGTCACTACCGTTGGGATCCTGGATTACATTCCACTTGCAATCTAACGATAGTGAATTCGAGCAAAGCGAGAGGTCAAGAGCACTTGGTTTAGCAGGAGGTTTAGGTACACGTGTTGTTTCCCCAGTGTTCAAAACGGTCATATTGAAGCTGTTACAAAGGTCATATATCAACGATGAACGATTGTCGTCGTACTGTTCCCCCCAGGCAGTTCCGTGAGAGTTGAAGTCTCCCAAGATTAATCGTGGCTCAGGAAGGAGTGAGCACATGTCAACAAGTTGCTTGCGGCTAACCGCAGCTCTCGGAGGCCAATACAAGCTGACTATACAGAGGTCTTTGCCTCTGATGTTTGCATGACAAGCAACAGCTTCGATCCCTCCAATAGGTGGAAGGTCAATTCTAAAAAATGAGTGACACTTATTGATCCCCAATAGTACCCCTCCGTATCTGTCATCACGGTCCAAGCGTATTATATTAAAATCGTGGAAAGAGAGATCATTTTGAGAAGAGAGCCAGGTTTCGGATAGAGCAAAAACATCACAATTGAGTTTATGAATTAGAAATTTGAATGTATCCAATTTAGGGATAAGACTACGACAATTCCACTGTAAAACAGTGATATCTCCGACCTCTCTATTTAAATTAGACATCAAGAGAGATAATCATTGCAAGGAGGGGCCATGTTTGCATCAATTGCTGCAAAATTGTCTTTAGTACTGGAAGCATTGCGGTGACAATGGTTCTGATGGAGTCGGAAACATTAAAACACGTGAAGATTTGATCCACAAGGTCAGACAACTTTATAAATCCCGATTGGGAAGTTGAACTTGACGGAAAAACAGGGACAGTTGGGGTTTTTGATGTCCCCTCGAGTGCTGGGTCGTTCGAAGGTGAACTATTACCACGGAGGCCAGGAGGGACCTGATTTTGCTTATCCGCTGCACTCGATTTTTTGGGCAAGCTAACAGGGGGTATCACCGGAGGGACTTGTCCTTGAACTTTGGGAGTGGTCACATTTTTGCGCCGGGAATTCCCTTGAGAAATAAACGGCGTGCCCCCGTTAGCTGTATCCGCTTCCATTTCGTCAACTGGCAACGTAGCGAAGACATTGTGTGTATTGATTGGTTGTTGTTCTTGAGCCAGTGGAGAAGCGCCCTTCAAAATTTCTGCGAAAGTGCGTTTAGAGCGTTCCCTCAAAGAGCGCTTCTGTTTCTCCCAGCGAGCCTTGTATGTTTCACAAGCTGAGAGCACGTGTGGGGATCCCCCGCAATATGGACACTTATGCTCAGTCGCACTGCAGGATTTCCCCTCATGTTGTTCTCCGCAAGTGGCACATCGTTCTTTATTGGCACAATAAGCAGCCGTGTGACCAACTGACTTGCACTTTAGACAAGTCATTGGCTTTGGAATAAAAAGTCGCACGGCTAACCTCAATTTATCTACCATCACGTAGTCAGGGAGAGCTGAACCAGCGAAGGTGACTCGAAACGAGTTGGACGGCGTAAATTTCTTTTCTTCTCCTTCATGGGAGACTGTTCCGAGCTGGCGGCAACCCAAGATCTTAACAGTCGTCGAGGGCAGTTTTTTAAAACGGCCGGTACCTTCACTCGTAATGTATTCGCACGTCAAGCCCGTTTCGGTTATCACACCCTCAATTTCGACTATGTGAGAGGGTATGTAGACCCGATACTCAATTGTAAAATGCTGATCGACAACAATCTTGTTTGCGTCTTTTCGATCATTCACGACAACTCGCAATTTGTTTGGTCTAACCTTCGAAATTTCCGAAACGGAGGTATACCTTGCCAGATCTTTCGCGATCTGCATGACTCTCAACGCCTTTCCATTTGGCTTAGGCCTGAAGAAAACAACCCAGGGACCAGTTCCGGGCGCATCTTCTGGATAGACCTTTACACGGGGAGTGGGAATAACAGGGGGGGAAGGCGAGGACAGGGATTGAGAGTGGGAAGGCGAAGGTTGAGAAGGAGCGGGAAGAACAGAGGGAGAAGACGAGGTTGAAGGTAGAGTGGGATCGTTAAGGGCAGATGGGAGATTTGCTAGTTTTTTGGAGGGAGGCTTGGTAGGGTTAGCTGACTCGTCCCCAGAAGAAGTATCTTCCGTATTTGGAACACGTTTGAGTGACTTTTTTTTATCCGTTAGGAGGGAACTAGAGTCAGAGACCTCCATATCCGAAGGTCCCCCACTCTCTGCCATTTTAAATTTTCACTTATATTCTAAGTATTTTTTTAAACAATATTTCACAATAAAATAATTCACAAAAACAAAAAAAAAAAACTTATAATTATTAAATATTTTCTCTCAGTATATTCAATCTTATTCACCTATGAACGCACTCCAGTGCAGATGAACGGGAGCGTGCTGAAAGCTCGTTGGTGGTGGGAATGTGCCTACGACACTGTTGGCACGATGACTCGGCGAAATCTCCAATGTCGGCGAAGCAGCGACAAAACAAAAACCAATGCTTGGCTTTCCGAGGATGAAAGCCTTTATCCACTTGCAGGCAGGGCACTTCACTCACTATCCAGATAGTGAAATGAACTCTTCAGCGGCAAAAAAACAACAATCACGCGGTAACCGATAACGGAACTTGGACGCGACTTTCCTTCGTCTGGTTACTTCGGGCAATCGGCGAAGAATGACGAATTTTAAAACTATATATATAAACAATTTTCTTACATCTATGGTTAGTAAGGTGGAAAACCGATTACTCGCGGTGTACTCGAGTTTAGAAGGGTGACATATTTTTAGGAGAAGGATGGGGTATAAGGAAACTGTAACAATGTTGATGAACACTCAATTCTTAAATCTGTTCGTATATCTATAGTGTTTTTACATTTCAACTTATTCTACTATTTATATCAAGGGGACGAATTACCCGCAAAGGAAGGAAAGGAGGGTATAAGGACATAGGGACAATCACACACGAAGATCGATAGCTTTAAGGAAAACATATATATGGGACATGTAATCAAGGTCTAACCGAGCCAACACATCTCTCACCGGTACATTGGGCTGTCTTCCTCGGGCCCGAAGGGAGTTTTCTAATATCGATCTGGCGACCAGATACACCTCGCACGACCAAACAACGTGCTCGATGTCGCGATAACCTTGGCCACAAACACAGAGATTGCTGCTGGCAAGATTGAAACGAAAGAGTAGTGCATCTAAAGAACAGTGATTGGACATGAGTCGGGAGAAGGTGCGAATAAAGTCCCGACTCAATTCCAGACTTTTGAACCACGGATTGAGGCCACTTGCGTTGCCAGTTAGCGATGGTATTTTTGCGGACTAAAGAATAAAATTCATTGAAGGCGATTTGACGCTGATAAATATCGCCTTCAATTGCACCTACCTTTGCTAATGAGTCAGCCCTCTCATTACCCGGAATTGAGCAATGAGAAGGGACCCAGACAAAGGTAATGACATAACAGCGTCTGGATAAAGCACTCAAAATTTTTCGTATTCTCTCAAGGAAGTACGGCGAGTGCTTTTCCGGCCTCACTGAACGGATAGCTTCAATAGAACTAAGATTATCCGTTACAATGTAATAGTGTTCAACAGGTCGTGAGGCGACGCTGTCCAGCGCCCAATGAATTGCTGCCAATTCTGCAATATACACTGAGCAAGGATTCTGAAGACTGTGTGAGGTGCTAAAAAATTCGTTGAACACTCCAAATCCTGTGGACTCATTTATAGTGGACCCATCAGTAAAGTACATATTATCACAATTGATACCCCTATATTTTTCATCGAAGATCGTTAGAGCGATCCTCGATCGTTGGTAATCTGAATATCCATGGATATCTTGCTTCATGGACAGATCAAAATGCACAGAGGAATTGATGTAGTTAGGGAAACAAACACGGTTGGGAATATACGAAGAAGGATCAACCTGCATGGAGATGAATTCATGATATGAACTCATGAATCCGGAGTGAAAATTTAGCTCAATCAGCTGCTCAAAATTTCCGATCACCAATGGGTTCATGACCTTACACCGGATGAAGAACCGAAGAAATAATAAATTGAAGCGATCTTTTAGTGGGAGTAGGCCTGCCAAAACCTCGAGACTCATGGTATGCGTTGAGGGCATACATCCCAACGCGATACGGAGACAAAGATACTGAATTCGCTCGAGTTTAATGAGGTGTGTTTTGGCAGCTGATTGAAAACAGAAACTGCCATACTCCATCACTGAGAGAATAGTTGTTCGATACAACATTATAAGATCTTCGGGATGGGCTCCCCACCAGGTGCCGGTAATTGTACGGAGAAAGTTTATTCTTTGTTGGCATTTTTTACTCAGATACCTAATATGGGCCCCCCAAGTACATTTGGAGTCGAACCAGACCCCAAGATACTTGAATGACATAGCATGAGTGATCAGTTTACCCAAAAGTTGAAGCTTTGGTTTTGCTGGTCTATGCTTCCTAGAAAAAACCACCATCTCTGTTTTCTCCGTGGAGAATTCGATCCCTAGCCCAATGGCCCAGGTTGAAAAATTGTTCAAAGTATCTTGTAAGGATTCTTTCAGGTCGGATTCGTTTGATCCTACGACAGACACCACTCCATCATCTGCAAGTTGTCTTAGGCTTCAATTTTGTGTAAGGCAATTGTCGATGTCGCTTACATAGAAGTTGTACAAAAGGGGGCTTAAACATGAGCCCTGGGGGAGGCCCATGTAAGAGAACCGACTTACTGCCGAATCTCCGTGAGAAAAGTTCAAATGTTTCTCACAAAGCAAGTTATATAACATATTATTCAATAGAGGCGGCAGACCCCGAGAGTGTAATTTGTCTGACAAAACCTCTATTGAAACAGAATCAAAGGCCCCCTTTATGTCCAAGAATACTGAAGCAATTTGTTTTTTTTCGGCGTAAGACTTGCAAATTGGTTTTGATAAATATACTATTCATATTAAATATTATATGTCTATTCTCCCGTTCTACGCATAGCTGTCTCATGGTATGATGTTTGTATGCATAACCTTCCGGAAAACAAAAAAAAAACTCTTGTTTGTTTCCAGATTTTAAAAAACAACACCAAGTAATAAATGTATTGGTTCAAGTACATGAATCTCATGTGCATTATTGATATCCTAATATAAACTGCTGGGACTGTTTTTTTTAAAAGAGTTATCCATAAAACCACGTATACACGTTTGGTCAAAGCACACGATTCTTAAAATATTCTAGAATATATGTATTAGGAGAGAAGAAGGGAAGCATTGAATTGACTGAAAAACAACTTACGTGGCTTATTGTAGAATGTTTTTGAAAGAGCCAGAAATGAATGTATTAAAAACAAATAAATAAAAAAAGGTTTAACTGAGCATGTGTATATCTTGTTAGCTAATGCCTAATACCAATGAGATTTATACTCTTCACTGTGCTTACACCACTGTGCGACTCACAAGCGATCTATCATATACTATGTGCCGATGTTACTTGGAACGGGACCAATTATGTTTACTTTGTTATGCTATCAAACTAAAAGTCTCACATGTTACTTTTTGACAAAATTAACTTTTTTAATAAAACTTTATTTTTATGCATAACCTTTGGGAAAAACACAAAAAAAAACTTATTGTATTTTCCTAGTATTTAACAAAAAAAAAAACATCAAGTTCAATTGTCCCATGTTGTTACTCTAGGTATACTAGGTCTCACCATTTTTTTAAGCCCGTAATCAAGCTCGATTGATTCAAGTGGGGGAAATTTTTCATATTTATTTGAACAATAGTTTACTGTTCATAAAAAAATCGATGGGTTATATATTTGATATAACCGCAAGGTTGATATGAGACTACCTTTGGCTTAGTAATATTTTTTTTGTATTGAATAAATTATTGATTGATTGAAACAATTTTCGAATTCAATTGAATTCAATATATTTGCTGCGTAAATAAAAAATTTGAACAAACACCATGTAATGTAAGGCACCTTGGGTACAAAAGTTCTCCCAACTTGCACGTATTTGCAATGCCAATTTTCCCAGGCACCTTGGTTTTGATGGCTGTGTTGGGGAAACCGTAAATAGGGCCAATCAAAACGGGGCAGTTAGAGCGTTTAGATAGCGCTTGACATTTTACATTTATTCAATTGCTTATCTCAGGAAAATAAAGTTTTATTAATTGTGATAAATGCGTAGAAATATTTCCAATCAATTGATGTAAACATCTTTCCGATCTATTAAGAAATGTTCGAGTTATAAGCATTAGAAAACGTCCGTTTTTTCCTGCATGTTCTGTATTTAGGTTTTCATTTTACCCTTCATATATTCCGGTTGGATGTACTCCCATTTCAAAACCCGGTGTATTGCTAAACTGAAATGCTTTAACCTTCTGATAGACAAATATGGTAGAAAACGTTGGAACATGGAACAACTATGCGTAGAACGGCAGTACTGTTGTACCAATATACGATTTATTACAGACATAACAAAGCAACAAATGTCAAAAAATATTGTGAGTGTATAATCAAATTTATAACCGCGTGAATCGTCATTTCTATATTTGAGAATATTTATGTCTGTGGAAATAGAAATTATTCACAATTGGTTTTTAGTGGGAGTGGAATACAAATGTTTAAAATGAGTGGTGGTGATGGTTAATAAAAATTGCTACGATGAGATTCGACCTTCGGTTATTTGAATTGTCAAGCAGCAGCTATTTCCCACGGCTGTCTGGAATATAATTGTAGAGCAGTTAAAACTCGTACATATGATAGGAAAAAGATGGATTCGGATACAGCATTCCTCGTTATCGTTTGTATTTCTATGGAACTGTCAAGAAATTTATACAGAAATAGTTCAGTAAGGTTCAGTGCATCTTTTGAAAGTAAAGTTGACATGACGTAAAAATTTTCATTCGAATTTGAATAATTTGAAGCTGAAGCTCTGGCCTGCTGATCTGGTAGAGATTAATTTGCCTCCCTAAATCGCCATAGCACCACCAGACGTCGACGCTCTTCTATGTCATCGCAGATTTTGATATGTCGTATTCTTAATATGATGAAATATGTCCTCAATTACGATCTAATATTGTTGAACGACTTTTCACAGCTAGTAGACGAATTCCATACCAACTCGTTTTAGCAGTGAAACGTTGAGTGTGAAGACACTAGTCATTTAAGCAACTATGCAAACTTGAATCATTTGGAAAATAATTAGAATACTTTTTAAAAAGGACCAATTTTTCTTAATTTTTTTTACAAAATTTATACTATAACTAAAATTTATACTATAACTATAACAATAATACCTACAAAATTTCGGTCAATCATGGAATGCAGGGAATTGTTTGAATTTCATAAAAAATACCAATTTTTTCTCCATAAAATAGCACTGAAAAATAATATTTTAAAAATTGAAATCAATTTTTATCAAAAAGTTTTTTTTTCAAATTCTCAAAAATATTATATGAATAGACCATACGATTACCAACAAGTCACCCATTTATTACATTTGCATTTTTACAGGAAGAAAGTTTTTCTAACAACAACTTTTTCATATTTTCTTGGAGAAAAATACAACTACCGTCGAGGGGGGTTAAAATGGGTTATGGGGTTGAAATTGGGTCAAAAATGGAGAATGTTACTATTGGCAATATCTTGACAAATATTGCGAATATTTTTAAAGCTATGAGTCGTTTAATAAGAGACATATTTCCACAACTTCCAATGCATAAAACTTAACTGTAGTACAAATAGTTATTATTTAATAATTCATCAAAGTTCGATGTGTAAATAGCCATCAAATAACACCTCAGAGAAAATCTCATGCGCAGCATTATACAGAACTACTAAAATTGTAAATATTGGATAGAATGATTCGTCATTAAAACATTAAAAAAAATCCATTCGAATTACAATATTTTCGAAATAATCTCTTATTTACACTGAGTGGGGGTGAGAATGGGTCAAGGACAAAATTGAATACCATGCCAAATCGATATAATGATTGTCAGATTTTCATGAAAATTGGTAGTTTTATTCCTCATCGTAAATATTAGACCCGTATTTTTTATTTTTTTTTCATTTCCATTTTATGGTGGTCCGAAAAATCAATTTTCCCCCTTTTTCCAAAAATGACCTTTTTCAATAATTAACAACTTTTAAACTACTGGACCGATTTAGATGATCGATATATCAAATTGAAGTCAATGAGCTAGTTTTGTAAGGAAAATATTGCATTTGGAAAAAACGAGATTTTGTTTTTGTAATTATTGATTGTAATTAGTTTTCATAGCTTACATGGTTTTGGAACTAAGGTAACCATATTTTTTATATTCTTTCTTGAAAGCTGAGTTTTTTTTACATAACATATCCGAATATCAGTCAGAGAGGTGTTTTTGATTTTCGAGTGATTTTGCAAAGCTAACATGTTTTCAGTTTTCATTCAATATTCCTATGCGACTGGACAATATCTATCAGACTAGAATTCAATTTTTATGCACATGTGGTATTTCATGTTGCTTCAAATTGGTATATCAATCATCTGAATCGGTCCGGTAATTTGAAAGTTATGAACTTATATAAAAGCCATTTTTGGAAAAAAGGAAAACATGATTTTTCGGACCATCGGTTAATTTTAAAAAATCATAACTCAATAACACAAAATAACGCATCTCTGAATTTTGGATATCTTATCTAAAAAATCTTAGATTTCAAGAAAAAAATATAAAACAATATAGCGCCCCTATTCCCGAGACAATGTAAACTATTAATAAAAATACAATCAATAATTACAAGACCAAGACCCAATATTTCTGCAAGTATAATATTTTTCGGAACGAGACTAGCTAATTGGCTTCAATTAGATATGTCGATCATCTGAATCGGTACAGTAGTTCAAAAGTTATGAGTTTTTGATAAAAAATGACAAAAAAATTATTTTTCGGTCCACCCTGAAATGGAAATGGTGACTTATTTAATTTGATATGTAGATCATCCGAAACGCCGATGTCAACGTTTAATGATGTTTCCTCCGTTGTATCCCTGTATTATATCCCTCCTATCCGATAAACCTCTACTTAGTCGCGGCAATACATACACATACTCTTTACAGATACATAGGTCGAAGGTTATGCAGGCCACTGAACATTCAACAAGAGCCAAAGGTTGTACCGCTCATGACAACTCTACACGAGATGAAGATTGTACCGCCCAGTGACTATTCTACCCTGGATTCCTCGAGTCAAGAGAGATCACCACGATTGATATGAGGTACAGAATAGGGGGGCGTCGCTGATTCCCGTGTCGGCCACACATACAGAGTACTGGAGACTGCAACATCCCAACATCTTTGTAATACTAACCTCGAGCCAACCGCGAGTAATCGGTTACATATTACTAACATAGTCGTAAGACAAAAATTGTCAAAATATTGAACTCCCGGCCCCGTCAGGCTAACGCCATATGTGCCTTAATAAAATATATATTTTGGAAAAAAAATCATCTGATCGGTACAGTAGATCAAAAGTTATGAATTAAAAAAAAGTTATTTTTGGAAAAAATGGGATTGACTTTTTTGGGCAACCCTAAAATGGAGATGATAAAAAATATGGGTCTAATGTTTTGCGATAAAGAACAAAACAACCACTTTTCACGAAAATCTGAGAACCACTATGTCGGTTTGACAAGGACTGGCTGTATATACACATTTCCATCGCACTTCTAGGTGGATTGACACTATTTTCGTGACTCAAATAATCATTCATGTTGTTAAATTATCTTGAAATTATTGAGAAATTGATTTCTAAACACAATTCTTAATAGAAAGTAATATTCACTTCTTTGATCCATTGTCACCCCTCTAAGGGGTGAAATTGGGTCAACATTCATTTAATCGTAGTTCATTGAAAAATTAATATTATTCAACAATTCCTTGGACACTTACGAGTGTTCATCATTAGAGAACATTTCTACGTAATCAGAATTGTGTTTTACTCTAATTTACGATAGTTATTCAACAAAAAGTTCGAAAACTACCTTTTTTGACCCATTTTCACCCCAATCGACGGTAATTCTATTTTTTTTAAGTCGATACAGCAATATATGATCGCTCTTCTGACGAAAAGCTCAATGCAAGTCTTGATAGATCGACCCGGCGCTCAACACATAAAAAACACATAAAAACTAGGAGACCAACACAATTTTAGTTAAACAATGAAATGTATGAAATTATTTATGTTTTATTAACATGAAAACTTTTTTTAGGAAAACTGTTTCCCTGTGGCAGTGCCCTTTTTCCGATGTATAGATGACTTGTTAGAAATTTTATGGGCTATTCATATTTATTTTTTCCAGAATTAAAAAAATACATATTCTTGAGAAAAACGAATGTTATACTTTTAAAATCTTTTTTCTTCAGTGTTATATTTTTTGAAAAAAAAGGCATTTCTTTATAAAATTTAAATAATTTCCTACATTTTATGCTTGACTAGTGTTTAAGTTATAATTTTTAGTAAAAATTTTTGAAGCTTTTCAAAAAGAAGACTAATTTTTTTTCTAATATTTCAAGCATGCAAAGTTGGTCAGATCAACAATGTCTTTACACTTACAACGTTTCACTGCGATCTGAGATGTTGTCGAGTGATACAATTTTTTTCGAAGTACGAATCAATGTAGTAATTTATACGTTCATGCGACTCACGAAATACATCTGCCTGATATTCATAATGAATTCGTAAAATCGATATTATCGCATTTTATAAGATTTTAGATATATACAGGTATACAGGCTCGATTATCCGGAGTATTGATTTATTTTTCACTCCGGATAATCGAGTCAAAATAAATTTTTTTTATTCGTTTTTTTTTTGCATGTATTTTTTGTTTTTTGAATACAAAAGACGAATTTGCTTTTTGATTCATCCCCTTGAAGTCAGAAAACACCTTTCTCACATGAAAAAAAAAATTATCCAGATTCCGACAGGAGGTGATAGGCGATCATATTTGATGAAAAAATCCTTCAACGCATATGTTCGAATTTCAACAATGACAGAGTTATAGAACTTTTGACGAGGGACTACGTCTAACCGGAATATATGGAGGGTAAAATGAAAACCTAAACACAGAACATGCAGGAAAAAATGAAAGATTTCGAATGCTTATAGCTCGAACATTTCGTACTGGATAGGAGAGATGTTTGCATCACTTGATAGGGAATATTTCTACGCATCTATCGCAACTAACAAAATGTTGTTTTTCATTAGATAAACAATTGAATAACTGTAAAATATTAGGCGTTATCTAAACGCCCTAACTGCATCGTTTTGATTGGCCCGATTTACGGTTTCCCTAACAGAGCCATCAAAACCAAGCAGCCTTGGGGAAATCGGCATTGCAAATACATGAAAGTAGGGGGACTTTTGTTCTCATCGAAAAATGTTCCCTAACACAGACTTTAAAACCAAGCAGCGAAATCGGCATTGCAAGCACACGAAAGAGCCTAGAGGCGAGTGAACTGAAAAGTTTAAACCCTCTTAAAGCCAAAAAGAAGAAAAAGAACACACGAAAGTAGGGGGAGCTTTTGTTCCCACCGAAATGTGTTCCCTAATAGAGATTTCTAAACCAAGGTGCCTGGAGAAATCGGTATTTCAAATTCATGCAAGTCGGGGGTATTTTTGTTCCGACTGGAATGTGTTTCCCTAACACAGACTTCAAATCCATGAAGCGTGGGGAAATCGGCATTGCGAATTCATACAAATCGGGGGTATTTTTGTACCGATTGAAATGTGTTTCCCTAACACAGACTTCAAAACCGTGGTTTCTGGGGAAATCGGCTCTGCAAATAAATGCAAACTGCGAGTACTTTTGTCCTCGCTTGCCTTTGTGCAGAGTGGAATATGTCTGTCCTAACATGATCTTCTAAACTTAGGAACCTGGGAAAATCGTGCATCGACACTAGAAGCGAATGAACTTCCCAGTTTCAAGCAAATTCGAGATTCGAGAAGTATGTACATTTTTAGGATGTAAACTTCAGAGGGAAATGTAAAATAAAATAATCGTTTGATAATTTTTTTTTGTCTTTATTGGAAAGATTTTCAGCCTTAGGCTGGTTCATCAAACGTTTGATAATTCTTCCGTACATATATTTTGTTCTAGTCATCACACCAAACGTAAAAGGTCCGTCATTAAATTTATTTGTAACGAAGAACAATCAATCACAATAAATGAATTGACTTTACACGGCATTTGTTAATTTTTTTCACTCACAGAGCAAATATATTGAACTCAATTGAATTTGGAAACTGTTTCATTCAATCAAGAATTTAATCAATAAAAACGAATGATTGCTCAGCTAAGGTAGTTCCACGTGAACCTTGCGGTTATATCATATATATAACCCACTATTTTTTTTCTGTTTCGGACTCTCTTGACTGGTAAAAAATCAAGCAAAATCTCCAAAAATCACTATTTTTATCCCGCTGTACATATAATAGCCACTCAAATTCCACCTTAACGTTGAAAGGTTACATTTCTTCTTGAAATAAGTCATATTTGAAATATAATATAAAAAAATATTTTTTTTTCCAAACTGTATATAATCGAGCCCAAAATTGTATATAATCGAATCACATATAATCGAGTCTGTATATAATCGAGTCTGACCTGTATCAAATGAAAGGGATTGACTAGTAGAAAACAGTTATTTATTAAAAATGCAAATCCAAAATGGTCACAGTCCGCAAATAACTGATTACTTTTTAATGGTTTCATTCAGCTTGCCCTGTTTGTATGTATGTTTGAGTGTTTGTAGGATTGCCCCACATTAATTGATTGTTCTGAAATTTGGAATATACCTTTAATTATACTGCCATTATAAAACTGCTTGAAAATTCAATTTGGCCGCCCCTAAAAAATGGCTGAATGGCTTGACTTGGAGAATAGATTACATTATGAACAACATAAATTCGAAAAGGTAACCGCCACTAAATAGTCGACTATGTATTTTTTGCATTCCCCTCAATACAGGGAAACTTCGATATAGCGTACCCTCGTTATAACGTACAAATTTTCAAAGTCCAAAGGAATAATTTTTTGAATAGTATTTTTCTGGAAGAACAATGAATTATCGGTATTTTGATACTAAAGCTTGGTTTATACTTTTAACCAGGGCAAGCTGAATAAAACCATTAGAAAGTAATCAGTTATTTGGGAACTGCGGTCATCTTGGATTTTTATTTTTCATGTGTTCTACTAGTCAAGCCCTTTCATTTGATACCCATATTGAAGGGGTTGGGAATAAAAATATGGCACCATCTTGTGGTGGCGTCCATCTTGGATTTGCATTTTTCATAAATAACTGTATTCTACTAGTCAAGCCCTTTCATTTGATACCCATTTTATATTGATGGGGTTCTGAGAAAATATGTAATCCACCATTTTGTTGTGGCAGCCATCTTGGATTTGCATTTTTCATAAATAACTGTGTTCTACTAGTCAAGCCCTTTCATTTGATACCCATTTGATATTGATGGGGTTCTGAGAAAATATGTAATCCACCATTTTGTTGTGGCAGCCATCTTGGATTTGCAGTTTTCATAAATAACTGTATCCTACTAGTCATGCCCTTTCATTTGATACCCATATTGGCTATTGAATATGGAATTATAATACAAATTATTCAAAATTTCCGAAAATCAAAAATAAAATACTCCGGATAATCGAATCCCGGATAATCGAGTCTCCGGATAATCGAGTCCGACCTGTACAACTTTATGCGACTTATATGCCAAGTTATGTGATTTAGCATTTTCTGGAAGCAATGTGTTTTGTTTTTCAATAAAAGTACTAATACTAGTAGCAGCTGAACACCACCGAACTTATTGAGAAAATGTAGAATTTCGAGCGCTTGTGTTCAACCTCTCTCTTTAATGCCTCAGGTAAAACGTACTTTTTCGTACTGTTTTCATATACCGCTCTCCTATCCAACTCAGTGACCAAACGACTGCACCTTGTACCATGGATCCGTCTTGAAATAGACATCAACAATCCTGATGTGTCAAATTTGCAGTATGATCTAATGTGTCCTCAATTATGATCCAATGAGATTTACTGTTGAATGATACAACATGTAACACGAGTTTTCGCAGAACTACATTGATTCAAATTATACGTTTATGTGACTCTCGAACTGAATCTGCCTGATATGTATACATTATGTCGCTTAGTTTAATTTTACGATATTGCATATCGGAAAAGCGATGTTTGCTATACCCAATTACGACTAAATCTGTCGTGATAAATATAATTATATGTGAGAGCCATTATGTATCATTTGTAGATAGTTATAGAAGCCTGTTTACAATGAAATTTATTAGATTCAGTTATCCTGGAGAAGCTCATTATTCCGGAAAAGTCAAATATGTTAAGCAATATACTTATCACAAAGCAAAATTAATACCACCAACAATGTTGCAACAGCAAATGAAAAAAAAACAATTATCATATCAACTCAATGAACCCTACAAATACTTCCTTGTGTACCGATATCGCAGCTTCTCCTTTCTTGGTACTCCGGAAAAGATTGATCAATACTCAACCGCCCCCCCCACCCCCTTCATCGGTACCCACTCCCAGTGATCCAAATTGACTATTCAGCTGGTGGTGCCTCGGAATCAATTGTTGTTCATCGCAGATATTTGAATTGTAAATACAGAAAGGCTTCACAGGGCAACAGAGTAGCAGCAGCGAGTGCGAGTGTGATGAAGAATCACCACCTTCATTCTCTGGCATCTCGCACCACAAGTTGCCCAGCGTTGGCACGATGGCGGTGGGAGTTCAAAAGTTGACTGCACCGATTTTGCGCTCCACACCGTTGAATGGGAGCGATATGCAAATGTATGCTGCTGCCAATTCATACACGGACATTTTTTCTCCCGGTTCTCGGGACATGGACGCTTGGTTTGCTGAAGGGTTCGATAGCATCGTCTTCCGCCTCTCCATCCATGCGGCGATAGGCAAACTTTGTTGCACAAGTGTACACAAGCGGATAACCCAAGTAGCGAACAGTTCGCTATGGCTTTGAAGACCATAAATGTCAATTAGGATGATTGATGGAACGAACGCCAGTGGACGTTGTTTTGAGTTCGATTATACGTTCAGTCATTCGTATTTGGTGAAATTTCACTCGATGAAGTATTCTATTCATTCATTTCATATATGGTCATCATAAATGAGTCTAGACCTTGAAATTTGATGGCAGCCCAAGCGCTACGTAAGTCCAGTAGATCCACTGTTGATTGAAGTAAACAGTAATTACCTTCATGTCTGACAAGCTATCCATTGCTTCATGCTTCTTCATTTTGCGATTCAAACGTCAGACGCACAGTGACCGACATCGATGCGAGTACACTGATGTAAATTGAGGAGCAGAACCAGTGAACATGCCAACCGTTTGTCACCCACTGATGCATGTCGAACGGCAAATGAGTAACTGCCTCTCCGGTTGAGTTGCAATGAAATAGGATTCAGGCGGGCTACCCGTCGCAGCTATTACAAACTGGGGAAAATAGTCATTCGGGAGAGAGGTAATTTAATGCCCTTCTACCGGACACCGCGCGCCAGATCCGAATCCTTCGCAAGGACCGACAATGCGCCTGTTACGTGGGAGAATATACATATATACCCATTTATATATGGGGATTATTACTACATTGCAGGATGCGATCTCCTCGGCAGAAACGAGCGAGCATGCTAACGACAAGTAAACATAGTAAATCAATTTTATGGCTCCTTGGTAAGCCCATTTAACGCGCTCTGAACTCGGATGGGTATATCTCGGCTGGCCCGAGCTGCCGGCGTTCTTCACGGTTGTCCCAAGACCGGCGGCAGTGATTTGCGCCCCGTGCATAAGACAGATCTCCTCCCAGCCAGCTCATCCTTTTCGCCTTAGCGAGCACTTCAATGTTTGGCTTCAGTCAACATTTGCATTAATATTCATTATTGGCTTGACAAATACGGTGCAAGTGTCTGTATCCAGACTGTTGGTTTATGTTTGCCCAATTATGTGATGGGGCACCGGCTGGACGAGGCGAAAAGTATTACCGGAAGTGGACCCTGGAGGAACAAAACATTTTTCTGAACCACTTGGAATGAAATATAGTGTTTAGTAGTTACACATCTGTTCATATGACAATTTTCAACGGATTCGTTCATCGAATCTTGAGCTATATGACCGCATAGAATTCTAAAAAAATCGCTTCCCATACCGGGAATCGAACCCGGGCCTTCTGGGTGAAAGCCAGATATCCTAGCCACTAGACCATATGGGAGGTTATCTCCTTATATTCCTAAAGAAGACCTGTTTCAAACGTAAAAATGTTGATGTAATTAGATGCATTTTAATTTCTCTCAACAATTAGAAACATAGAGGAATGCAATGATGTGATATATTTGGATTATCGAATCGTCAAACCGATGCCAACAATTATATTTTTCGTACATCAACGAATTCATACGAAAATTGAAATTGGAAGGTTCGTTCGAACGATAAAAAAAATTGTGCTCCGAACGTGAATAGGGATACGAATGGACAAACCATTCAAACGTATCTGATTCGAACGCAAATAAGATTAAGAATGAACTTTTCATAAACTGCATACAGAAAAAAACATGGTTCTAATCCAGGCCTCATAACACGGTAGCGTGGTCGAGCGGTCTAAGGCGCTGGTTTAAGGCACCAGTCATTTCGGTGGCGTGGGTTCGAATCCCACCGCTGCCAAGATATTTTTACATATTTACAAACAACATATTATAGAAACTTATTCTTGTTTTCGTTCGAATCAGATATGGCCGTAAATAAGAGTAAGGCTGATATTCTTCCTCAAAGTTTAACATTTGTTTCAAATATTCCATTACAAGACGACATGCAAAGATCTATGTAACCGTATACGACCGATCTCTGCAATCGTTCTTATAACACGGTTCGAACAGTTTCGAAAAATACATAATATAAACAAGGAAGGAACATGCACTTCAACTATTAGAAACATAGAGAAGCGCATGAATGTGAGATATTATATTTTTCGTACCTACGAACGAAAACTCGAATAATGGTGGGTTCATTCGGATGGATCGAACAATTTTCGAAATACAAGTGGAGAAAACTTTCGAACGAAGACTTGAGAAAAACTAGTTTCGAGAAAAACGCATTTGAAGTTTTGTGTTGAGGCCGTACTAGACCGTATTAGATACCGCATCGCTAAAATGGCGTAGGTCCACTAAGTCTGAAAAATAAACACGATATAAACAAGTATATTTATTCTGATATAGAAAATATGGCTCTGTGTTCAGACACATAGACTGTTGCAGCGCATAGAGAGCAGGTTGTGATGTGAGGGTTTCTCCGTGTGCGGTAAATCGCGAAGCGAAGAGAAAGAGAAAGAGAAAGAGAAAGAGAAAGAGAAGAGAAAGAGAAAGAGAAAGAGAAAGAGAAAGAGAAAGAGAAAGAGAAAGAGAAAGAGAAAGAGAAAGAGAAAGAGAAAGAGAAAGAG